>NC_139631.1:50841960-50874460 GCF_964638095.1 Poromitra crassiceps | reverse complement strand
AGCCCATTCACCCTTTCCACCGCCCAACCTCCAGTCCAACCCTCAGCACCACGCCCATCTCCAGTTTCATCCACTCTCAGGCAGCAAATCATTGCTGGTAATTACACTGACCTTGCAGAATTACTCCAACCTTCCACATCCCTTCACCATGCACCCAGGGAATTACAATGTAACATGGGCATCATACAGCTAAAACACCCACACCCCACCCGCTCCAGAGAACTCACATCTACAGAATTTGCCTTTGCCTTCTCCATGTACCGTGACATTATCTGCTCTGTTTTCCCCGACCGCAGGGCTGAACTTGACGAATATATGTCCATCATCCTGGATTTGGCCCTGCGGTTCGGCGGCACCGGTTTCTACACCTACCATATCCTCTTTTCATCTCAGGCAGCAGGGCGCATTAGCCAATTTAATTTGGCCACTTACTGGGGCTCCCTGGACCCAGAGTTATATTGCAGGGTTTTTTCCACACGCTCAGCCATGGCATGCGATCATTGTGGTGCACCATCCCACCCCGCCTCAGCATGCACCATTACTGCTCCACTTCCACGGTCCTTTGCCCCCACATCACGCACCTCAGCTCCTGCCACACGCCCATTCCCCACTGCCAACCCATCAGTCTTCTCTCGACTCTCTGCAGGTCCACCCCCTTCCATCACTCCTAAACCCGAAAACTCCCAGCCTAGCTCCCACCTCACTGGAGTTGACAAAAGGGGCAGACCCATCCTATACCAAGGCGGCAGGATGGTCTGCAATAATTTTAATGATGTTGGGTGCTCCCAGTCCAGCTGCCGCTTTCTCCACACCTGCTCATTCTGTGGCGGTGCCCACTCCAGGCCCACTTGCCCTCACAACCCCACCAAGCACGCAGCCTGACAACTACAACATCTAAGCACACCCATCAATATTAACGCCTTATCCATAGCCCTACAACACCACCCTGATCCAGAATTTGTCCATTACCTCATCCACGGTTTCACTCGTGGTTTCCACCCAGGCATGCAGGTCATCCCAGACTCCTCCCACACCTGCCATAACCTTCAGTCAGCCCTCACAGACCCCAACACAGTCGACAAATTACTCACCAAGGAAGTCAAAGAAGGTTTTATGATCGGCCCATTCAACACCCCTCCATTTCCCATCCACCGGATCAGCCCAATCGGCATCGCCACCAGAAAATACTCCGGAAAAAAGAGACTCATCATTGACCTTTCATCTCCTCACGGCTCTTCCACCCCATCCATCAACAGTCTCATACCCAGTCCAGATTTCTCTATGCAATACTCTACCGTCAATCACGCCATTTCCCTCATCCGTCTGGCAGGCCAAGGTGCTTGGCTGGCTAAAGCAGACATCACCAGTGCGTTCAAAGTCCTGCCAATACACCCAGACTTTTGGCGTTTCTTTGGCGTTTTTTGGAAAGGTGCCTACTACTTTGCTGTCCGCCTCACTTTTGGATGCAAAAGTAGCCCCAAGATTTTTGATTCCCTCTCTCTGCTGGATCCTCACCAACAACCACAAACTGCCATACATCGTGCACCTACTTGACGATTTCCTCATCGTCACACCACCATCTTCACCCCCAGCATACGGCCTGACAACACTAAAATCTTCTTTCTCCGACCTGGGAGTTCCTCTCTCAGAAGAGAAAACAGAAGGTCCCACCACTTCCATCGAATTCCTGGGTATCACACTAAACTCCATCTCATTCCAAGCTTCTCTGCCCATTGAGAAAATCCATCGCATCTCACTGTTCATATCAAACTACCTCCTCGCTGCCACGTGCACCAAATGCCAGCTCCTCGCCCTGCTCGGGCACCTCAACTATGCCATCCGCATTATACCCCAAGGACGTTCCTTCCTCTCTCACCTCTTGTCCATAGCTGCTGCTGCCCCAAACCTACACAACCACATCACCCTGGACAATGAATGCAAAATGGAACTACGGCTTCGGCAGCACTTCCTATCATCCTGGAATGGCGTCTCTTTCTTCTACGATGACTATGTCACCCAACCAGAAGACATCCAGCTCTTTACAGATGCAGCGTCATCTATTGGTTTCGGCGGCTACTACGGAGGGAGGTGGTTCGCTTCCAATTGGCCAATCGAGTTTGGCCTACTCTCTCCCTCCGCCGCTCTGCACGAGCTATATCTCATCCTGATAGCAGCACTCCTTTGGGGGCACGAGTGGTCCAAAAAGGCTATCCTAATCCACACAGACAACACGGCAGTAGTAGACATCATAAATAAAGGACGATCCCATTCACTTGACATCATGCAGTTCATGCGCAAGCTCACCTTGATCTCGGCACAGCACCAGTTCATCATCCGCGCAGCCCACATTCCCGGTTACCAAAACTCAATCGCTGATTCTCTGTCCCGTTTTTCATTCCAGAAATTCAAACTCTTGGCTCCAGACTCCGACTCCCAACCCACTCCAGTTCCACCGTTTTCAGCCACCATCTTCAACTAACCCCTCAGCTCCAGCACCTTACCTCAGCATCCCAACAAGCCATCCTCAACAGCTTCGCTCCCAGAACACTGTCATCTTACCTCACAGGATGGAATTGCTTCAAGACTTTCCACACACGCCACAACTTGCCATTTCCCTCCCTGGACGTCTTCTCCATCTCGAACTTCATCACCTACGCACATTCTTCTCTCCATATCAGAACTTCCACCATCCACGTCTACATCAGTAGCATAAATTTCTTCGTCAAACTACTCACCGGCGCCCCATGTCCATCCATCTCCCATTCCCACATCAGTATGCTGATCAAAGGTGTCAGAAAGTCAGAGCCACTACCGCTCACTTCAGACCTCCTCACTCGATGCATCAGCACTCTCCGCTCAGGCTACTCATCCCCTCTTACCGACGCCACTCTCGAATCCATGTTCCTGCTGGCTTTTTTCGGCTTCCTGCGATGTTCGGAATTCACCTCCACCACTTCCACCTACGATCCGACTCGGCACGCAAGCCTCTCTGACCTCACAGTTCATACCTCCGACTCCCTCATCTACAACCTCAAGTTCAGCAAAACAGACCAACTCGGAACATCACATCTCATCTTCCTGTTTCGCCTCACTTCCTACCTGAGTCCTTATGAACCGCTATACAACTACCTCAACACCCGACTAAACCGCCACGCTTCACTCCAAGACCCCCTCTTCATCACAGAATCCGGGGGAATCGCAACCAGCTCCTGGTTCCACCACCATCTCCGTCAAGTCCTCTCAAAATCAGGAATATCACCTGAATTATATTCTGGCCACTCTTTCCGCATCGGAGCTGCCTCTTCAGCCTCCAGGCAAGGTATCCCTGATCACGCCGTTGGTCATCCCAAGCCTACCACAGCTACATCCATAGCAACCTCAGTGACGTCCGTAACGCCCGTGCTCATCTCAGCAAATTAAGTTCTTTTGGGGATAAGATGGAGCCATCAAGACCATGAAGATTCCATCGCCGAGGCAGTTCCCCCATCCAGAGTCTCACTCCCTGGTTCCTCGCCGAGGCAGTTCCCCCATCCAGAGTCTCACTCCCTGGTTCCTCGAGACATCTACTCATATCCTCCAAGTCATCCATTCATTCCTCACCCCCTCATCCCTTCATCCCTCATCCCTTCATCCCTCATCCCTTCATCCCTCATCCCTTCATCCCTCATCCCATCCCCTCATCCCATCACCCCCTCCCCCCATCCCTTCCCTCATCCCTCACCCCCTTATCCCTCGTCCCTTCATCCCTCATCCCCTCATCCCTTCATCCCTCAACCCATCCCCTCATCCCATCAACCCCTCCCCCCATCCCTTCCCCCCATCCCTTCATCCCCATTCCTCCCCCTAAACAAACTATCAGTTATTTGTGGCTTGGCCATAGTTAGTGAAATGAAGTTATAATAACATTATAACTAAAGTTCGGGAACAAGGCCATGACACAACTAACCACTCAGTCAATCATTCAATCAGGCAATCCCTTGCTCCGCCCGGATTCAATCATTCGCTCCACCTATATATACGCCCCAAACCAAGATCCTTTCTCTCGTCTCAAGACCAACTCATCCCTCCCACCCAACCCCTTAATCTTCTATCTCAGCCTAGGAACCACCAGGGATAAGATGGAGCCATCAAGACCATGAAGATTCCATCGCCGAGGCAGTTCCCCCATCCAGAGTCTCACTCCCTGGTTCCTCGAGACATCTACTCATACTTCCTCCAAGTCATCCATTCATTCCTCACCCCCTCATCCCTTCATCCCTCATCCCTTCATCCCTCATCCCTTCATCCCTCATCCCATCCCCTCATCCCATCACCCCCTCCCCTCATCCCTCACCCCCTTATCCCTCGTCCCTTCATCCCTCATCCCCTCATCCCTTCATCCCTCAACCCATCCCCTCATCCCATCAACCCCTCCCCCCATCCCTTCCCCACATCCCTTCATCCCCATTCCTCCCCCTAAACAAACTATCAGTTATTTGTGGCTTGGCCATAGTTAGTGAACTCTCCCTTGTCTAATACAATGTCTTCTATTATCAGAAAACACCTGCACGTCATCTCCACGGATCCTTCCCTGAAAGGCCCTTTTGACCACCCTCCACGGATCGTCTTCAAAAGACCCCCGACCCCCGTAACATGCTTGTGAGAGTGGACTGTCCACCTACTCCACCCACTTTTCTACCCCCAGTAGAACCGGCTAATTATAAATGTGGCAATTGCCAACAATGTAATTTCACGCGCAAGACCAGCACATTCTACCATCCACACACAGGGAAAACTTTTGCCATCAAACAAATAATTTCACGCAAAACCTACAACGTTATTTACATGCTCAAATGTCCCTGTGGACTTGCCTACATAGGTAAAACATCCAGACCCCTCAAAAACAGAATCTCAGTGCTTGGACTCTGCGTCCTCCCTCGCCCCATCTGAGCACAGCCTGACTGCTCCATCTGGACTCTGCTGCTTTCCACTGGGATTGCCTCTCAGCTGTCGCGGTGCGGTTAGCCCTTGTTGGCTGGGACCGCCGTCTCTCAGTGGTTAGCACTAACCAGCTAATGTTAGTATCCTGCTAACCTTCCTCCCGGCTTACATAATGCTGAAGTATTCCACCCCGCAGCTTCTCAAGTGTAACAACCTCACCACTCCACCTTTCTACCTCGACCATCAGACACCTTGGACTGTTACGTAGACACAGAGGGTCCCGACGAATGTTTATTTATTCGTCTGATTCGGAGCATGCCATTCCATCTATGACATAATAATAATGACGTAATCCATGTGCAACATTGTGCCCGCAACATTGTGCAGCGGGCACAATGTTGCACATGGATTACGTCATCATACTTCCAATCTGAGGTCCCTGGCCTGTGTTGACAGTGCTTCTGTAAACAACTCTGCCACCTTCATGCTGCTGAATACTCGATCCTTAAATAACAAAGCATTACTCATCCATGAAACCATCAATGACAATAAACTGGATTTTCTTTGCCTAACCGAGACATGGCAACACCAGCAGGACTTTCTGGGCCCTATCTTCCGACAGGCGCTATCCCCTAATAGCGCTTGCGCACCTGTTTGCGCGTGCCTTAAGGCACGGAAGATAGCAAACCGCCTTGTGCCGTCCGCCAGGTGTTATGCCGAGTTTTGCACCCCAGCGCTGGCAGCATCCCCACCTCACGGGAGCATATTGTAATGATTTATACAGAAATGTAACTGTTTAAAAGTGATATAATTGTCTGGTAGAAAGTGACCTCCCTGATTTCTAAGTTAAAACAGTTGGGGATGTAATTCTCGCCTGCGATGCGGAAATGTTCACGGCACGAGTCGCAGACGCAAATCATCTGCGCCCCAAAATGGCTGCGCAAACGGGATTTGGCCGGTCTTAACTACCAGAATTATTCACAGGCGTGGCCAGGCAATGCTGGGCATTACGTCAATCAAAACCAATCAGATTCCCGTCTCGCAATGGCTGTTTGTGCCAGGCATTCAATATGCTGTAAATGGCCTAATGGTAAATGGCCTGCATTTATATAGCGCTTTTATCCAAAGCGCTTTACAATCAGTAGGTAGTCTACATTCACCCATTAATACACCGATGGCGGCAGGCTGCCACGCAGGGTACCTACACACCATCGGGAGCAAGGAGGGTTAAGTGTCTTGCCCAAGGACACAACGACAGCAGCTGGGAGGGAGCGGGGATCGATCCGCCAACCCTTGCGTCATTGGCCGACCCGCTCTACCTCCTGAGCTAAAGCCGCCTAAATAAAGCAGCTAATTCTCTCCATGCGTAATATAGTGTACTCACTCGTGCGAGGACAGAGAGAGCTTACGTCTGTGGTGCCAACGACCCTCCGACTTATGAAGGTAAATAGCCTATGTCCATTGTCAAACAAGTTTTCTCAATTAATTTCCCTTCTTTGCGATGTGATAAAAGTTTCTTAGTGAGTTATAGTTGATTGCCTCACTGAATTATCTGCTAATACCCAATTTTAGCAGCATAATTTGATGTCTTGGCGTGGCAAGGCTGTGCGTAATGACATATCCAAAAGGAATTCCACTTTCCACTGTGCTGCGCCGCACGGAGATTACGGCTGCACTCCCAGCGCAGCAGGTATTTGTGCGTAAGAGGTCATTTTCAAAGCTCTTAGCGCAAAGTAATTGCGTGCTGCTGACGATAGCATAATGCCATATATCCCACATTTTAGCGCTAAAATGCCTGCTTTGGCATGGGGCACGCCTATGCCCAGTACAATTATAACAGGCATGCGCTTGTGCTGCCTCCAATTTGCATTGCGCACAGCGCAATACGGAGGAACCCAGGGGGCTCCTCTGTATATAACCCCCCCACTAAAAACATGCAGAAGATCAGATCGTCATCGTCATCCGACCAGTGACGACAACATCCGAAGTTGGTCCCCGGGCGCTGTACGAGAAAGCGACCACTGCTCCTGGCCTTGCTCTCGGAGGAAAGGACATGCCTGGATGGGCTAAATGCAGAGGACACTTTTCACCGGCCACCGTCAGCATGAGTGTGTTGTGGCCGCATGCATGTATTGTGGTGTTCGTGTGAAAATAAAAGACGGGCTTGTCCGTTACGAGAGAGAGTTAAACAAGTGCAAACGCTAAATCAGCGCTTTTGGGAAGATAGGGCCCAACGTCTCTAAACCAAGCCAGACCCCCAGGTTATGTTTACATCCAGAAGCCCCATTCCTCATATTGTGGTGGTGGGCTGTCTGTTATCCATTTAGCTGACATCCTGGTTAAGCAGCTCCCAGTACACAATATCACCTCATTTGAGTATATTGCCCTCACACTGGTTGGGTCTTCACAACTCCAGGTTGTCCTCATATACCACCCCCCTAAACCATCTACCACATTCTTGGCCGAGCCATCTGAGCTACTCATCTCTGTCTGTCCTTTGTTGCCATCCACACTTCTGCTTGGTGATTTCAATATTAATGTGGACTCCAGCACCTGCACGTTTGCTGCTGAATTCTTGTCACTGCTTGATTGCTTTAACTTCATACAGCATGTTCATGGTCCCACCCACGCCAACGGTCACATGCTGGACCTGGTTTGCTCCACTGGTACAACTCCCTTCCACCTGCAGTACCTTGACCTAGCTCTATCTGACCACCTTGCTATTAGGGATGGGCATTGGGTTGGGGGGCTTTGGGGGTCTGTGTGGAAACACACGCTTAACCCAAGTTTGGCTATGTTAAAGGAGAACCTCCAAAACACCAAACTGTTGCCATTTTACCATTTGTATCATTTTTCAGCAGCATACCTGGCATAAGCGCCCTCTAAGGGTGGAACACTGCTTTTTTTTTGCCCTCAAATGAATGGGAGATTTGGTACAAACTGACGTCACATTGTCCCCAAAGACTATGGGATTTCAAGATAGTTACTCCCCTACCCCCCCTGTACCCTTTCGGCTCCTCACAACTCCAAGCCTATCCCCATGATGTCACTTGACCTGTTAATTTATTACAATCGCCTGTTATTTTCCTACCAACTCCTATGTAACACAATACTATCAATAAACGCCACTATAATCATAAAAGTTAGGACATGGCATTGTGTTGCTGTAAAATCATTCCCAATCTTTTATAAATCTCCAAAACAGCAACTTTTCAGGAAGTTTGCTCTTAAAATACTGAACCAAACGTCGTCGAAGTTGGCACATGTCTTAATTATAGTTAGTTTCCCGCTGAATGTGTCATTACTTTATTAATATCTTACCTGGATAAGCTCAAGTGATGATGTTTATATTATCAGTCCGAGTTGGAAGCACTCTCTCGCGGCCAGTCAGGCGGGAGAGAGTCGTACTGCATCCTCATGCACGAGCCCCAAGCGGGGGAGCACGCAGCAGCATCTGTGCTCTCTGTGCTCAGAGCAGAGAGAGCACAGTCTGACATTTCCGCAAACAAATCTCATCGCAGTTTAGCGCACATGTAAAATATAACGCTATACTACGACGTGACAACGTGACAAAGCTTCTCTAAACACATTGGCTACTATAATATATTTCCCTGCATCCCTCCTACTGAGATTATATCGGTATTGAGTTTGGACAGACTGAATGGGCTGAGGAGGAGAAGAGCTCTGCCCTGCGCTGCCTGCGCCCTCAGAGGAAAAATCAGAGGTGCTGTAACTTTTAACAAGAATCACGAAAAGCCCCAAAACGCAAATTAAAAACGGATTTCATTGCGCGGTTTATCGCTAGTTAGACTAGGGAATGACGTGGAGAAATCTCGCATTGTGTTACCCCAGAGCGGGGGGTTTGTCCTATTGTGCGGTGTGCTGCGGTAACGAGCCTCGCCTCACTTTGCTCTTATCGATAGATACAGACGCCCACATACACATACATGGAAAAAAATAATTAAATTTCTAGTTCGCCACTGAATTACCAAATTGATATAACTTTCAACCATTTTGAGCAACACTGTTTCCATACATGCCACCAGCGTTGGCTAGTTGTTGATATTTATAAAGATATTGCCCCTCTCAAATAAATTATTTTTGAGGCGGTGGGCAAACTGTAATGGCGTCGATTTCCGAAAAAAAATCTTGACTTGAACACAGCCAAAGAGTTTAGTATAGACAAGAGCATATCGTCGCTGTCGTTCCAGGACCTCGAATGTGCCTTTTTTCACTTTTTTATTTTTTGTCATGAATCAATGCCATTGGTCACCCTTCACGTCTCTGTGTGGTTTTTAACAAATGCAACCAATGGAAAAGCATTAAAACGAGCTTGTGAGTAAATCTCGTAACGCCATTCGCCCTCAATCTGTCAGTCAAACCTCGAAATTCCCCCCCTACCTCTGTGTGTACCCCCCCACGCAGGACAATAAACCCGGAAAAGACACACGGCAGACGCGCTGTGTATTTCTCATATCGTTTTGACTAATCCTGGCTTCCTCTGACGTTAATATATCAATCAAATGTTTTCCAGTTATTCCTAGGCTGCAAACTTGTTTTAACATGCAAATCGGAGTGTTTTCTGACGAGAATAAAGTAACGTTAACGCTACGTTATGTCAGACTATTTCTCACCCCATGCCAAAGCCCCCACTTCGGCCATGAGAGGCGAGGGGCAATGCTGTTGCTCCTGCGCGCCCCCGCGGCCTGGAGCTTGGGGGCTCGTGCATGAGCATGCGGCTGCCTCCCGCTTGACTGGCCATGAGAAAGCGCTTCCAAGTCGGACTGATAATATAAACAACATCATTTGAGCTTATCCAGGTAAGATATTAATAAAGTAATGACACATTCAGCGGGAAACTAACTATAATTAAGACATGTGCCAACTTTGACGACATTTGGTTCAGTAGTTTAAGAGCAAACAGGTTTTTTTTACTTCCTGAAAAGTTTCTGTTTTGGAAATTCGAGGTCCTGGAACGACAGCGGCGATATGTCATTTCTTGTTTTTTTTCATAGGTATTTTCAAATCACTGTTCTGATACATATCTAGGGGGTAAGTCCTCCTTTAACACGTTCACTGCCATTGACGAGATATCTCGTCTTACAAAATCCAACGGTTGACTGCCAATGACGAGATATCTCGTCTTATAAAAAAAAAAAAAAAAATTGACGGTGGGACGTGGATCAACGCCCCCCACGTCTCCTATAAAAAAATTGGAGCCACCGAACGTGTACAACCCATTCCACCGACCCACTAAGTGGCGACAGTGCTCTCCAGACTAGAAAAAGCAGAGCCAAAACTGCAGGGGAACGCGCGAGGAAACCATTCTCTCATACTGTAAAATGGATTGGCGAAAACGCTTTCGCTTTCGCGCATTATCGCGCTGGGAGCTGGCGGTGGGGGATTGCAAATTTGCATAATAGATTATGCGTGCAACACACTTTGAAACACCCGCAGAAAGCCCACAATCGCATGCAGCTTCATTGCAGCTGAGCTCACAATCGAAACGACTCATGCAGACTCGCCCAAAGAGCAGCCGCCAGCAGCCAGGCAGCACAGACAGGCAGAGCCTCGCTTGTGACAAACGCTGCAAAGCCACTAGAGACACACCCATGGAGGGAGGAGTTTGTAGGAGAGGGGGGTTTCCTGCTGCTATGGAGGAAATTACTGTTCAAAACTATTGTTTAGATGTCTGACGTCTTACGCCAAAAATAAATGGTTAAAGTGACTGTTCTATCGAATTTCACAAAAAGCCATTTATCTCAGAATAAATTTTCAGACGCTGAAACCATGCTGTATTCTACTGCTAATGCCTACATAACTACTAACTCTACAAACTAACTCTTTTAGACAGATAAAGCACACATTCTATTAGTTCTTTTGAGATCATTTGTGTTCACAAAATCTTAGCAGAAAAGAATCCTCGGCTCTTGAAAGATGAGCCAGAATCCTCAAAAAAAAACCTTGGCAGAACCTACTTACAGTATTGAAAAAACGGCTGGCAGTGAATGTGTTAAGCAGTTAATTTCGAATATATATTACTATGGTAATGACGGAGCAGGGGTAATCTGCTGTGTATGGGGCTGTTCACACATAACGTTTGCATTTGTGCATGGAAAAAGCACTACCTGTAGCACTTCTTGTGAGGATGGGGACCAGGGGTGGACTGCATAATCGGGCACGTCGGGCAAATGCCCGGTGGCCTGGCCTGCAAAAAAAAAAAAAAAAAAAAAAATTGCACGCCAGGCCAGGCCACTCACTGAACAGCAGGCCAGGCGCCGCCTACTGGTTTACTAGTGGTTTTATTACTTTATTCAGGGTTAAAGTGGGTGCATCTCATTGTAAAATTGGACGGCCCAAATTGGGCTTCAAACGGCCCAAATCTGCCTTTAAACGACCCAAATTGGGCCCAAATTGGGCTTCAAACGGCCCAAATTGAGCTTCAAACAGCCCAAATTGAGCTTCAAACGGCCCAAATTTTTTGTCGGCCCGTATCGGCCTGGCCTGCTTGGTATCTAATGCCCGGCCTGAATTATGATCCCAGTCCGCCCCTGATGGGGACCATTAGGTGATGTTAGCTGCAGCTGTTGTCCCTACCTCAGATCTCCGGTGGTTGGATGGCATTTAGCGCTTCGTCCGAGCAGACTTGTGAAACAAGCGAAGAAGGCTAATTTCCAATAGGCCTACATGTCCGGTATAATCCATTCTGCTTTATGATCACTGTTACAGTAACGTAAATCCACGGATTCCAAGGTCCGGTGTTCTGCCAAAAAGTGAAAACTGACCAGGGACCATAACGTAACTGCAGCTAAATAGTGATCGCCATGAAGCAATAAAGTGATTCGTTCTCCACATTTCCTGTGGCTAACGTTATGGGACAACGATGACAGTGTAGTCAGTAAACTAGTGCCACGTTTTCAATTAGTTTTATCGGGGATGCGTTGTGGAGAAGCGTGCGTCTGTCTCATGTCGTTAACTGGAGCGCATCTCCACCAGTCAATTTTCGTGATGAGCTGAGAAACGTCCGGTTAAAACTTTCAAAATAATATTACTTTACAAAAGTAAATAGCTTATTGATGCACCTTGGATGAGAAAAAGGTATTTCAATGAACAAAGCAGCAAACCTTGTATCAAAATACTCGTGATGCTAAGATTACGAGTGAAACTGTGGCTGTAAAGCATTACTCAAAATTAATATTAATGCCAATGTTACAATAAGGGTTTTATTTTGAAAGCCCTAAAACAGATGACATACTTTTACATTCTGGCTGACTTGACGGCCGTGCAGTTATGCCTGTCTGAAACACAGCCATGCTGCCTGTATAGCTGGATCCACATGATGATGCGTGCGTACCATTTTTAAAGGGGTGGGGCGAGTACCCGAACAGCGGAAACATTACTCGAGTACTGACGTTATGAACGAGTACTCGAGTACCCGAGTACTCCCGCCCATCCCTACTTGCTATCCTCCTCACTGTACCTTTCCCGCTCCCCAGGCAGCACATACACTGTACCATCATGTTCAGGAACATCAAGACAGTGAGTGCACCAGTCCTGTCCAACACAGGCCCATATGACCTCTGATCCCCCTGACACCACCGTGGATGGCCTGGTAGCCCACTACAATGCTGCCCTATCCCTCAGCCTCAACTCACTTGCCCCCCTCATAACCCAGACTGTTTCCTTCACCCGCTCCGCTCCCTGGTTCTCCATTGAACTTTGCACCATGAAGGCCGCCGGCCATCGACTAGAGCGGCTCTCTAAAAGAACTGGCCTCACTGTCCACCTTGAGGCCTATAAAGACCATGTGAGGTCCTATAAAGCTACTCTCTCCCGGACTAAGACACACTACTACTCCACTCTCATTGCCAACCAGCAAAACCACCCTGTAGGATGCCGTTTTTCCTCCATTAAACAACTACTGCTCCCTTGAATCTGGCACAGTTCCCTCCAGTTTAAAAATGGCCTCAGTCACTCCCATCCTCAATAAGCCAGCTCTGGACCCGGATGACCTCAACAATAATTGCACAATCTACAACCTTACTTTCCTCCTGGAAAGAGCAGTTGCCGCCCAACTCCACCAGCACATGTCCAACCATGAGCTCTATGAACCCCTTCAATCCGGTTTCAGCATTAATCACAGCACAGAGACTGCCCTTATCAAAATCAGTAATGACCTCATCGCTGCTGACTCCGGCCACATCAGTTCCACACCATTCTTCTCAACTGCTTATCTCACCAGCTGGGCCTCACTGGCACTGCCCTTTCTTGATTCCAATCTTACTTCTCCAACCGGCAACAGTTTGTTTCTATCAATGATTTCAGTTCCACCCCTGCCCCAGTAAATGGCGTGCCTCAAGGCTCTGTGCTGAGTGTAATCCCCCTTTCCCTCCCTACCCCTCATCCCTCCCCATCTCCCATCCCCCCATACCCTCTCCTTACCCGATCTACTTCCCTTCCCTACCCCTTCCCCCCTACATAGACACCTTATTTTCTTTTCTTTTTTGTCTCTTTCTGTCTTAATATGTTGTTGTCTGTGCCTTGTCTTGTTATGCTGTTTTGTTGTATATATATATATATATATATATATAGTATATTGTATATATATTAGACAATCGTGGTCGATCCTTTACACCTTTAGACGTGCTGTACTATTTCACAAGGTGACTAAGAGAGCCATCTATCACATGACGGTGAAAACACTTATTGCTGTCTGATGACGTCAATGGCGGGGAAGCATTAAAAAAAAACATTTAGAGATGCCGGGGAATGAGTTAATGATGATGATGCTCCTTCTTTAAATGCACTGCAAAGTACGGCAACCATTTTAGGGCATCCTCCTACCTCAGAGTATTGGCTATCATTCCTCAGACTAAGCGTTGTCAGCTCTTGTGTATCACAGTACATTGCATCGCGTGTGCTCTGAAACGCCTTCAGTCCTCACACGAAAACGCTGTCATTCCTCCTGCAACATTCCTCAGTTATCACTCAAACTGGCTGTCAGTCATCACTCCTCACGTCTCACACGAAAACACGGTCATTCGTTGTTTTTGTTTGTTCTTCCGTGTGTGTTCTTCCATGAATTGAGCAAAAAAAAATATATACAATTTCAGTTCCGGTTGAGTGATTTTGCCTTCAAAATAAAAGCGTGATAAAGTTTTGTTTTTTTGTTTTTTTAGATTAAAGTAGTAATCTAACTATAAGACCCAACAGAATTAACATAGTAACACTAAATGGAACATCTAGTTTAATGGTGAAATGAATGAAAATAGACTACAAAACTACAATTATTATTAAATATTTGTAGTTCTATACAAAAAAAAAAAAATATATATATATATATATATATATATATATATATATATATATATATATATATGTGTGTGTGTGTGTGTGTGTGTGTGTGTGTGTGTGTGTGTGTGTATTGTCACTTTTCATCTCTCTACAGAATGGTAGTCTCTCCCCAGACTCAAATATTATGTTGAATCACTGTGCTCCGCATAGCCTATCTGTGCCACTTCACAGCCACTGCTGGTTTTTGAAGGCGGGTTGAAATTAAATGAGTGACAGGTCGTAGCACCGATGAGAGAGCGGTTCGAAAAATGTGCTGCGCCTCCTGTGTCGTCTGATCGCAAAGTCGTTACTGATTGGGGAAGACTGAATCCACAACTGGCCAATCACTGGCCAAGTGAACGGTTCCCTCCCATAACCAGCCGGCTGAGGGAAAGTGTCCCAGACCCAAAGAGAGATATGCAGCATGCAGTAACGTAGTGTATCAGCGTAACAACTCTCAGGTATTATGAGATAGAACTTTTCTTTTTCTCTCTTGTTATAAATATTCCAATGATTATGCTTTGTTTTTATACTTCAGAGAATATGACTTTGCTTTGCTTGTACCTGTAACCCCCTTCATAAAAAAAAAAGAAAAAAAAAGTACTGTTTGTCAACCGTACGCAATGTTATTGACTTTGAAACTTGCAAGCATAACATTAGCTTTCTCGCTCACAGCTGAGCCAAAGGGTTCTGGAACGTTGTTTAGGTCCTAAACAATAGTCGCTACAACAGTAGTAATACAGTATAATGTATAGTATTGTGTAATGTATAGTATAATTATTATACTATATAAAAAGAGTTACAGCATAGAGAATCTGTAAATCTGTTTCCCTGGAAAACAGGACTGTTTTGTGGACTAAAACACTTCACCCGACCTTCCACCGGCATGGGGGTGAGTAGTTAATGACTGCATTTTCATTTTTGGGTGAACTTGTCCTTTAACTCTTAAGACATTACATTACATTATGTTGTTTACCTGAACCGGTCTAATAGGTAAAGCATCACTGCCACCACATGGACCGACAGACCGACTAACAGCCACAGAGTGCTCTGGAACGGCTGCATGAACGAGTCCAGAGTGCTGCGAGGGATTTCCTGCACACACACACACACACACACACACACACACACACACACACACACACACACACACACACACACACACACACATTAGGCCTGCTCCATAGAGAACGCAAAACAAATCTGGTCATAACTTTTTTGAGATATCCTGCCAACAAATGGAAAAAATTGACAAAAGGGGCAAAAACATTCAATCATTCCAGACAAATTCAGAAAACAGAATTTAAATTCAGTCGTCTGCTGGAAGAAATCTCATCACTTTCAATTTTAGACTTTAGAAACCTTTTCAAGTCATCAAAGTAAATGGTAAATGGTAAATGGACTGTATTTATATAGCGCTTTTATCCAAAGCGCTTTACAATGTGCCTACATTCACCCATTCACACACCGAAGGCGGCCAGCTGCCACGCAGGGTGCTAGCACAGCCATCGGGAGCAATTTGGGGTTCAGTGTCTTGCCCAAGGACACTTCGACATGCGGACTGGAGGAGCCGGGGATCGAACCACGGCCTTCTTGTTAGTGGACGATGCGCTCTACCTCCGCACAGCCCCCAAAGTACAAGTCAGAGTCAAGTGCCAAGTCACCAGAACTCAAGTCGAGTCGAGTCGAGTCGAGTCAAGTCAAGTTGAGTCAAGTGGAATGGAGTGGAGTGAGTGAAATAATCGGTTGTTTTTCTCCTGCAGATTGGATCGGGGCTCACAGTGTGAAATGAGGTCTGCAACTCGCCCTGAACCCAGACTAATGGTATTGGTCGGGTCGTGCTGGGTTTTTTAAGAAATCATTCAGGCTTATTTTTTTGGTGTTGTTTTTTCCCCATGCATGAATTATATCCCTCGCTCTGTGTCACACACACCTCATTTTCTGTTTTACAGATGATAAAGGGAAAATCAAGTATTTTATGAACCCTGTAGTATCTGCGATTTCTGACCAGCAAAAGGGCAAATGAACTTAGCTTCAGACGCTAAGTTTGGTTCACCTTCTTGACGAGGATGGTGAGGCCCTGGTACTTGAAGGGCTTGGAGAACTCGATATACTGAGCACGCTCGTTGTTGATGGTGAGTGGAGCCACGATCATGTCAGCCAGACCGCCCAGCAGCTCACCCATCATCCCATTCCACTCCTTCTTATTACTGTTGTTCACCTGGGGGGAGGGGGGTCGCAGAGACAGACAGACAGATAGACAGACAGACAGACAGAGAGAGACAGATAGACAGAGACAGACAGACAGACAGACAGACAGACAGACAGACAGACAGACAGACAGACAGACCGAGACAGGCAGACAGACAGACAGTCAGAGAGACAGGCAGGCAGACAGGCAGAGAGAGACAGATAGACAGACGGATAGATAGACAGAGGCAGACAGACAGACAGAGAGAAACAGAGACCGCGAGAGAGAGAGAGAGAGACATATAGACAGAGAGACAGACAGACATACAGAGAGAGAGAGAGAGAGAGAGAGAGAGAGAGAGAGAGAGAGAGAGATGACATCATGTCCCTCTCTCAGCAAGGTCAGAGTCAGGGACAGAGCCACATCACGGCGCAGAGTGGTAACCATGGCAACAAGCTGAGCCTAATACCTCTACTCTGCATACTGTAGTGCAGGGTTCCCCAAATAGCGCCCCCTGTTTGGTCCGCACTGGAAATGCACCAAAAAAATTATATCTATTTTTACAGTGCACCTGAACGCAACATGCAAGATACACGCTGCTCTCCATATTGACCTGGCTATGAGCCGCTCCCCCTCTAAACAAACACTGGTGCAGAGCAGTGAGCAGTGGGTCTCATCTGTCAGCTCACCTCCTCTCCTCTGTCTTTTTACAGTGCAACTAAACGCAACGTGCAATGAATAGACACGCGCAGCAGAGTGCCTTTTCTGTTCTTGTGTGACCCTCAACACAGGCTTTGAGAATCCCGGGCCACTTACTGATACTTATGTTTAAATTAACCCACTCATATTCTGCTTTATTTCAAGAAAAACATTTTGGCTAGTGGAAATTCTAATTGGCTGGTAACTTTATAAATTATAAATCTAGCAGCCATATTGGCAGGTGGTCAAAAAAGTTAATTTCAAGCCCTGCAGGGAGAGCAGGTGGTGACATAGGAGTGAGTGAGAAAAATATCAAATATTGGTGGTTGAGACTGAATAATGACAGTTAGGCTATGCCTCTAAATCTGGCTTCAAATGCCCCAAATTCGGCCGCCAGCCCTTGGCCCTCAGCAAAATGTGGCCCTTGGTGAAAAGTAATTGGGGACCCCTGCTGTAGTTATTAGTTTAGTATATAGTGTATAGTTTATATATTTAGTTTTAATAATTAGTTCATTATTACAGTTACTAGTTATTTCTCTCAAAAAGTAATTGAATTACTTTAAAGTTACTAGTTACTTCAAACTAATTAGGTACTAAGGAAAGTAATTTTTGTGTTACTTTTAAAAGTTTGCCTCGATTGTCTTATTAATACATACATGTTAGTGTTGCTGTGGCACAGTGTGGGACAAGACATACTGTCAAATTCCTGACTGACCCTTTTTGTAAATTGTGTTCTGCTGGGGCCCTTGGTAGCTTTCTGCACATGGTATGGGATTGTCCTCCTCGACAGCAGTTTTGGACTGAGGTGGCAGCTGTTCAGCTGCCCTGCTGTCAGTGACTATCCCAGTGACAGTCCCCACCATACTTCTAAATGACTTGTCAGGGCTCAGTCTCACTAGAGCTTTAAAGCGCCTGCTCTTAGCTGGTTTGACAGCCGCTCTATTAACATTACATTACATTACATTACATCATTTGGCAGACGCTTTTATCCAAAGCGACTTACAATAACACATTTTTGTCAGCAATAGAGCAATCAACTATGCAGCACAGTCTATGCCAACTACAACTTTCTGAAGGAACAGTGGTACAAGTTTAGTTTAGGTTAGTTTTTTTTTAAGTTTTTTTATAGAAAGAAGTTAGATCAAGAAGGGCCCAGATGGAGCCTGAAAAGGTGTGTCTTTAGTCTTTTCCGAAAGATGGGCAGTGATTCAGCTGTCCTGACCGAAGGTGGAAGCTCGTTCCACCATTGAGGTGCCAGGGACAAGAAGAGTCGAGATCGGGATGAGCGACTTTTGAGCCCCCGTAGCGAAGGAGGGGCGAGGCGTCCTGCACTGGTGGAGGAGCGAAGGGAGCGCTGAGAGGTTTGGAACCTGACCATAGATTGCAGGTACAGGGGAGCTGACTGGTGTACTGCCCTGTAGGCCAGTACCAGTGTCTTGAATTTGATGCATGCCGAGATGGGAAGCCAGTGGAGGTCCTGGAAGAGGGGAGTGACATGAGAGAATTTGGGTTGGTTGAATACCAGACGGGCTGCAGCCTTCTGAATGAGCTGAAGCGGTCGGATGTCGGTGGCAGGTAGGCCGGCCAGGAGCACGTTGCAGTAGTCCAGGCGAGAGATGATAAGTGACTGGACCAGGAGTTGAGTCGCTTCTCTTGTGAGAAAGGGACGGATTTTGCGGATGTTGTAGAGGGAGAACCTACAGGAGCGTGCTGTCGCAGCTATGTTGGCTGAGCAAGACAGCTGGTTGTCAAGGGTCACCCCAAGGTTCTTAGCCATTTGGGAGGGAAGTACAGTGGTATTGTCAGTGGAGATGGAGAGATCTGTGAGAGGGCAGTCTTTCCCTGGGAGGAAGAGTAGCTCTGTCTTACCAAGGTTGAGCTTGAGGTGGTGGGCAGACATCCAGTCTCCAATGTCTTTGAGGCATGCAGAGATGCGAGCCTCGATTTGAGTGTCAGAGGGGGGGAAGGAAAGGAAAAGCTGGGTGTCATCAGCATAGCAGTGATAAGAAAAGCCATGAGATGAGATCACATAGGCAAGAGATCTGATATAGAGAAGGAAAAGGGGCCCAGGACAGAGCCCTGGGGGACACCGGTGGTAAGAGGGCAGGATCTGGAGAGGGACCCTCTCCATAAGACCTGGTATGAGTGGTTCGAGAGATAGGAAGCAAACCAGGAGTGTGCAGAACCTGAAGTGCCGAGGTCAGACAGAGTGGAAATAAGGATTTGGTGGTTGACTGTATCAAAGGCAGCAGACAGGTCAAGGAGGACAAGAGGAGAGGGATGAGGCCTTAGCAGTGTGAAGGGCCTCTGTGACAGCAATAAGAGCTGTCTCAGTGGAGTGAGAAGCCTTGAAACCGGACTGCCGAGGGTCCAGGAGGTCATTCTGGGAGAGATAGAGAGAAAGTTGTTTGGACGGTGCTCGTTCGAGGGTTTTGGAAAGGAATGAGAGAAGAGAGACAGGTCTGTAGTTCTGAATAGCAGTAGGGTCAAGGGAGGGTTTTTTAAGCAGAGGCTTGACTCTTGCAGTCTTTAGAGCAGCCGGAACAAGACCAGAGGACAGAAAGGAGTTTATGAAGGTAGTGAGGAAGGGAGATATGTCAGGTGAGATGGTTTGGAGGAGAGAGGAAGGGATACGATCGAGGGGGCAGTAAGTGGCTCAGTTCGAGCTGATGAGTTTAAGCACTTCATCAGGAGAGAGGGGAGAGAAGGAAGTAAATCCAGGAACAGGGGGCCGAGAAGCAGGATTGGAGTCAGGAGTGTTAGTGAGGGTACCTGGAGGATGGAAGGAGGAGCTGATGGCATCCACCTTTTTAGTAAAAAAGGTTACAAAATCATCAGCAGAGAGGGAGGAGGGAGGGGGAGGGGGGAGAGGGTTGAGGAGCGTGGAGAAGGTGGAAAACAGTTTACTGGGGTTGGATGCAGAGGACTGGATTTCAGAGATGAAGAAGGAGGTTTTTGCTTTGGAGACAGCAGAGGTGAAGTTGGAGTGGATAAGGTGGTAGGAAGAGAGATCTTCAGGGTGATGTGATTTTCTCCATTTTCTCTCAGCTGCCCGAAGCTCTGTTCGATAAGTTCGCAGAGATTCGGTCAGCCAAGGAGCAGGGGGAGAGGATTGGGCAGGCTTGGTGGTGAGTGGGCAGAGAGAATCAAGAGCGGAGGAGAGAGAGGATAGTAAACAATTAATTTTTACTTTTCTGGATATTGTTTATTTAGAAATCTCGACAGCACGAATGTACAGAGTTTCTGAGCCTTTGTTGTCCAACTAGTATTGTGTGGCTGGCTTGTTAAAAGATATTTTAAGGTGATGTTACTGTTTTTTTTATGTATATTTGGAACTGTAGGTTTGGGGGGGGGGGGGGGGGGGTCCTGCGGGCAGGGGGTTATATGTTGTATTTGTATCTGTCTGGTGATGTATGTGGTTTGATTGCTGCCCTTTGTATTTGTTTTTTATGATTTGTTACATTTAAAAGAAATTTTTAATTTCAAAGCTGAAAACAGCTTTTCGTCACACAAATTCTCTGCTCAAGTTGAAGGTTGAGGCTTCAAAACGGGTATGCACAAACCAATGGGTGATGTCACTGTGACTATGTCCATATTTGTATACAGTCTGTGCTCAGTACTCACACACACACATACAGTACTCACGCGCTCCTGCGTGCCAAACTTGCCGTCGGCCACCAGGTGAACCTCGTAGGTGAAGTTCATGTTCATGGCCAGCTTGATCAGTAGGTCGATACAGAAACCATAGCAACACTGAGGGACAATGGGCTGGCCTGCGCACACACACACACACACACACACACGCACAGCACACCATACACGCAAGCATGCACACATACGCAAGCACACACACACACCACACGTGCACACACACACACACACACACACACACACACACACAGACGCAAACAAAGAAATATACAAATAAACAGGGATGAGCAAGTCCTCTCTGAACCAAGCAGCAACCTCCGTCTTGGAAGCCGAAGTGCCCAAAACTGCAGTTCCTCAAATGGCCACTTGAGGCTGGCTCCAAAAGAGAGTCATTCCCCAAATATGATCAAGGCTGAAGAGAGGCGCACAGTTGAATGGACAAAGAGGGCTGGATGTTAATTCCAGTTCCATAGACTGCGTCTCTTGCAAGAGGAAAGGCTAAACTTTGCTAGCATAGCCACTGGGGCTGTTTTAGCTTGCTAGTTAGCCTGCCAGTCAAGCAAAGTGTGTGAATGGACAATAATGAAACATGAATCTTTTAGACGGACAACCTTCTTTCTCTCCAATAAATCTACTGGACTGTGATCTGATTCACTGCGAGATCTGAGTAACGCATGCACACTGTCGCTGTCAACGCAAGCTCAGTCTCGTTTTACCACATTAGCTGATAGCTAGCTTTAGTGAAACAAAATATTAGTATCCATTTATGGAATTATATTCATATTACCACTAGATTTGGTAAACATATGATTAGAAACTAGTATCTAGTAGGGATGCAAACAATTAATTGACGATCGATTACTCGCTCATTAGGATTTACTCTACTTGTGTGTACTTGTACTTTTTTGAAGTAATGTACTTTGTTGCATTTTAAATCTCTTCAGTTACAAAGTAAAACAAAATTCAAAGTTTCCCCAAGTTTTCTATGAACTGCGGACCAGAAACTGTCCAACCTTGGCCCTCACTAACTGCCAGTGTTGCCAACTTGTTTGGCTAGTGGCTACACTGTGTGTGGGAAGTGCTGTGATCATATTGTATGATTGGTATGATTGGTATGAATGTAGACATGAATGGTATGATTGGTATGATTGGTATGAATGTAGACATGAATGATGGTGGTTCGGAGGGGCCGTTGAGCGCCAATGTGTGGCTGCCACACTTCTGAACCACCGGTACGAATGGTGTGAATGAATAATGATTCTGTGAAGCGCTTTGAGCCTTGGAAAGGCGCTATATAAATCAAATCATTATTATTATTATCATCTGACTTATCTGGATGACAAGTAGAGCAAACAGGCGAGGCATCAGCCATACCAAATGCTTTGGGATTCAACACTTCACCAGAAGGCGAACGACAGTCAGACAGACTGACAGTCAGACAGTCAGACAGACAGACAGACAGACAGACAGACAGTCAGTCAGTTAGTCAGACAGTCAGTCAGACAGACAGACAGACTGACAGTCAGACAGACAGTCAGTCAGTCAGACAAACAGACAGACAGTCAGACAGTCAGTCAGACAGACAGACTGACAGTCAGACAGACAGACAGACAGTCAGTCAGTCAGTCAGACAGACAGTCAGATAGACATAGTCAGTCAGTCAGACAGACAGACAGACTGACAGTCAGTCAGACAGACAGACAGACAGTCAGTCAGTCAGACAGACAGACTGACAGACAGCAACGAGAAACGTTGGTGCTTAATAATCACAAAGGAGATGGAGACGGTTGAGTTAGAAAACACTTAACTTGTATTTTTAAACCAGTAATTGTACTTCTACTTAAGTAAACCTTCATCAAAGTAACAATAATTCTACTTGAGGAAATCTTTTCTGTACTCTTTCCACCCCTGTCTACTATCAAACAACGTGTAGGCCCATGTAGAACACCTTACCAAGAAGCTGAGGAGAAAAATTGGCTTTTTGTATAGGGATAAGTCTTGCTATTGATTCTATACTAGAAAATCCATTTTACAGTCTCTGTAGATGTAGTCTCTCAAGACAGACTGTCTCTTCTCCATTCTGCGAATACAGTCTTAAACAGTCTGTACTTCACCCACTGAACCTGGTCAAAGGAAGTTGGGGGGGAAATGCTTCAGACCGGAGGGAGTTCGAACCGATGCAGGTGATTGGAGAAATACGAGCGGATGTCCCTGCCTAGCTTTCCCCACCGCCTTCACCATGCCCGTAGCTACCATTGAGGACACCATGGTCATGACCATGGGTATTTTCTAAAAAAAAAAAAAACATCGACATGCAACAATTTGCTTCCTCTCTGTGTGTGATATAGAGACATAACTCACCACAACGTTCAAATTTTGCATTGGGGCTATATTGGGGCTAGACTTTGGGGACAGTTGGGTAAGTAGTAAGTGATGTTTGTGTAGATGGGCCATTGTATTTAATTGAGCAGTAGTCTGCCATATGTGACCTGTATGCAGAATATATATTATGTGGGGAGACATTTATTTGTTGTATCATTGTAAAGCAGCAGCACAGTAAAGAGGATATTAATCTAACATGATGTCTGTAGTTCTTTTTTATAGATCTAGCCTCTTCATTTTGCTCTCAAAGTGCACCAGATTGAAGCATTTTATTTTACAATGGACAACATTTTCTGTCTGGCTAGGGGCCTGGCCTTCACTACACGTCCTGTGAACTTAGTGGGTCATCCCCCACTGCACTTGTCTCTGCTCGCTCTGCTGGCATCCTCCACTGCCATAGATACCTCCATCGCAGCCCCAGTCCAGACACAACCGCCATCCACATTTCTCCACCTCTCCCAACATCCAATCAGTCTACAACATTCAAACCGTACGTTCCCACGTCCCCCCTCGACTGCACCCCCCACCCCCGTACTGCCAACCTTTACAACCCCACGTCCACAACTCCTCCAAGAAATAACCTTCCGGAATACAAAATCAATCAATCCCCTCCAACTCTCAGATCTGCTCTCCACTGCTCTCTCCCTGGAACCAGCTCACCTGATGACATTGCCAACTATTGTACCTCAACTCCACATTATCCGCCTCTCTCAACTCACTGGCCCCTCTCAAAAGAAAAACTGTCTCCTTCACCACCACCATGGCTCCCCCCCCGACCTCTGCACAATGAAACAGACTGAACTTGAATGACTCTCCAAGAAAACATCACGGGAGGCATGGTGGTGCAGTGGTAAGCGCTGTCGCCTCACAGCTAGAAGGTCCTGGGTTCGATTCCCACCTGGGACGCTGTGAGTGCTGAAGGAATGCGTGCCCGTCCGCATGTCCTCGAGTGCCCACCGCCCGGAAAAGGGCCTTTCTGTGTGGAGTTTGCATGTTCTCCCCGTGCCCCTGGAGGTTTCCTTCATATAGGAACCCCACACCAAAAACATGCAATATCCTGGTTGCTGATGTGGTGCCTCCTCTGGTCGTTAGGGGCGCCTGTTCGGAGGGAGGGGAACTCGTTGGAATAGCGTGATCCTCCCACGTGCTATGTCCTACCGGTGAAGCTTCCCCTGTCAGGTGAAAAGAAGCGGCTGGCTAACTGCCCATGTCTCGGAGGAAGCATGGAGCCAGTTTCGGCTCTCCCCAGATCGGCACAGGGTGGAGCAGCAACCAAGATAAATAAATTAAAATTAGCACTAATGGGGGGTAAAAATGGGATAAAAAAATGGTGAAAAAAATATTAGTTACAAAATACAAGAAAACATCACTCACCATTCACCAAGAAGCCGACAAACTACATCTCTCCGCTTACAAAGACGCCCTCACCGCCGCCAAGTCTGCCTACTTCTCCGCCACCATCAACGACTCTAGCAATAACCCTAAAACTCTCTTCACCACCGTCAACAACCTCCTAAAGCCCCGTGCAGATGCCCTCTCCACCTCCACACCTGAACACCAACTCTTTCCTTAATTGTTTTGGAGACAAAGGGCCCTATCTTCGTACGCCGCTATCGTTTGCGCTGCGTTTGCGCACCTCTTATTGCTATCTTCCCAGCGTCTTAAAGGGATAGTTTGGTTTGTTTGAAGTGGGGTCCTATCAGCTAGTTCGATACACTAACTGAAGTAGGTACAGTGGTCTGGACCCTGGGCGCAGCGTGTTACGAGACCCGGTACTCAGAGCAGCAGCCAAACCAGCTTTTTCTCTGTAAGTACGTGGGGTCAACTAAAATGTAATTTAGCCACCTAAAACAACGCCCACCTAAACAAATCGATATCTGTGTACATGCACACTCTATTTTGACAATTTTCAGCGCTTTACTTTTCCGCCAAACAGCAGTTTAATTCGGCACTGCTTTTTCTCCCAACCGTACAACTACCGTATTCCTCCGCTATGCAGGTGATTGGAGAAATACGAGCGGATGTCCCTGCCTAGCTTTCCCCACCGCCTTCACCATGCCCGTAGCTACCATTGAGGACACCATGGTCATGACCATGGGTATTTTCTAAAAAAATTTAGCCACCTAAAACAACGCCCACCTAAACAAATCGATATCTGTGTACATGCACACTCTATTTTGACAATTTTCAGCGCTTTACTTTTCTGCCAAACAGCAGTTTAATTCGGCACTGCTTTTTCTCCCAACCGTACAACTACCGTATTCCTCCGCTAAAAGCCTGCTGGATTACTCTGCAGATCAGCTGTTATTTTGGGTTATTTTATTTCTCCCAGCTTGTTATTGAAGACATAACAAGACTTAACTAAAACTGTCAGCTGTGTTTTTTTATGTGTTTTTTTTATATGTGCATTGCTTTGCTGCTTGTTTTTTCGATTATTTTTTTGTAAAGCACCTTGAATTGCCTTTGTGTATGAAAGGTGCTATATAAATAAAATTTGACTTGACTTGACTTGACTTGAGTTATGGAGTTATTTTTCCATGACAAGTCTCATCCTAAAATGAGATATTCCTCTAAATCTGGTTAAAATCTGAATATTTAAAATGAGTTATACCCCTAAATTGGCCTTCAAATTGCCTCAAATTTCCGCCGCCGCCCTCCGGACGGCGGCTGTAGTGCCCTTTTATGAATTTGAGCCCCTGCCCCTCTAATGTTCTGTGCACGTCCCTGTTGGCTACACTGTGTGTGGGAAGTGCTGTGATCATATTGTATGATTGGTATGATTGGTATGAATGTAGACATGAATGGTATGATTGGTATGATTGGTATGAATGTAGACATGAATGATGGTGGTTCGGAGGGGCCGTTGAGCGCCAATGTGTGGCTGCCACACTTCTGAACCACCGGTACGAATGGTGTGAATGAATAATGATTCTGTGAAGCGCTTTGAGCCTTGGAAAGGCGCTATATAAATCAAATCATTATTATTATTATCATCTGACTTATCTGGATGACAAGTAGAGCAAACAGGCGAGGCATCAGCCATACCAAATGCTTTGGGATTCAACACTTCACCAGAAGGCGAACGACAGTCAGACAGACTGACAGTCAGACAGTCAGACAGACAGACAGACAGACAGACAGTCAGTCAGTTAGTCAGACAGTCAGTCAGACAGACAGACAGACTGACAGTCAGACAGACAGTCAGTCAGTCAGACAAACAGACAGACAGTCAGACAGTCAGTCAGACAGACAGACTGACAGTCAGACAGACAGACAGACAGACAGTCAGTCAGTCAGTCAGACAGACAGTCAGATAGACATAGTCAGTCAGTCAGACAGACAGACAGACTGACAGTCAGTCAGACAGACAGACAGACAGACAGTCAGTCAGTCAGACAGACAGACTGACAGACAGCAACGAGAAACGTTGGTGCTTAATAATCACAAAGGAGATGGAGACGGTTGAGTTAGAAAACACTTAACTTGTATTTTTAAACCAGTAATTGTACTTCTACTTAAGTAAACCTTCATCAAAGTAACAATAATTCTACTTGAGGAAATCTTTTCTGTACTCTTTCCACCCCTGTCTACTATCAAACAACGTGTAGGCCCATGTAGAACACCTTACCAAGAAGCTGAGGAGAAAAATTGGCTTTTTGTATAGGGATAAGTCTTGCTATTGATTCTATACTAGAAAATCCATTTTACAGTCTCTGTAGATGTAGTCTCTCAAGACAGACTGTCTCTTCTCCATTCTGCGAATACAGTCTTAAACAGTCTGTACTTCACCCACTGAACCTGGTCAAAGGAAGTTGGGGGGGAAATGCTTCAGACCGGAGGGAGTTCGAACCGATGCAGGTGATTGGAGAAATACGAGCGGATGTCCCTGCCTAGCTTTCCCCACCGCCTTCACCATGCCCGTAGCTACCATTGAGGACACCATGGTCATGACCATGGGTATTTTCTAAAAAAAAAAAAAACATCGACATGCAACAATTTGCTTCCTCTCTGTGTGTGATATAGAGACATAACTCACCACAACGTTCAAATTTTGCATTGGGGCTATATTGGGGCTAGACTTTGGGGACAGTTGGGTAAGTAGTAAGTGATGTTTGTGTAGATGGGCCATTGTATTTAATTGAGCAGTAGTCTGCCATATGTGACCTGTATGCAGAATATATATTATGTGGGGAGACATTTATTTGTTGTATCATTGTAAAGCAGCAGCACAGTAAAGAGGATATTAATCTAACATGATGTCTGTAGTTCTTTTTTATAGATCTAGCCTCTTCATTTTGCTCTCAAAGTGCACCAGATTGAAGCATTTTATTTTACAATGGACAACATTTTCTGTCTGGCTAGGGGCCTGGCCTTCACTACACGTCCTGTGAACTTAGTGGGTCATCCCCCACTGCACTTGTCTCTGCTCGCTCTGCTGGCATCCTCCACTGCCATAGATACCTCCATCGCAGCCCCAGTCCAGACACAACCGCCATCCACATTTCTCCACCTCTCCCAACATCCAATCAGTCTACAACATTCAAACCGTACGTTCCCACGTCCCCCCTCGACTGCACCCCCCACCCCCGTACTGCCAACCTTTACAACCCCACGTCCACAACTCCTCCAAGAAATAACCTTCCGGAATACAAAATCAATCAATCCCCTCCAACTCTCAGATCTGCTCTCCACTGCTCTCTCCCTGGAACCAGCTCACCTGATGACATTGCCAACTACTGTACCTCAACTCCACATTATCCGCCTCTCTCAACTCACTGGCCCCTCTCAAAAGAAAAACTGTCTCCTTCACCACCACCATGGCTCCCCCCCCGACCTCTGCACAATGAAACAGACTGAACTTGAATGACTCTCCAAGAAAACATCACGGGAGGCATGGTGGTGCAGTGGTAAGCGCTGTCGCCTCACAGCTAGAAGGTCCTGGGTTCGATTCCCACCTGGGACGCTGTGAGTGCTGAAGGAATGCGTGCCCGTCCGCATGTCCTCGAGTGCCCACCGCCCGGAAAAGGGCCTTTCTGTGTGGAGTTTGCATGTTCTCCCCGTGCCCCTGGAGGTTTCCTTCATATAGGAACCCCACACCAAAAACATGCAATATCCTGGTTGCTGATGTGGTGCCTCCTCTGGTCGTTAGGGGCGCCTGTTCGGAGGGAGGGGAACTCGTTGGAATAGCGTGATCCTCCCACGTGCTATGTCCTACCGGTGAAGCTTCCCCTGTCAGGTGAAAAGAAGCGGCTGGCTAACTGCCCATGTCTCGGAGGAAGCATGGAGCCAGTTTCGGCTCTCCCCAGATCGGCACAGGGTGGAGCAGCAACCAAGATAAATAAATTAAAATTAGCACTAATGGGGGGTAAAAATGGGATAAAAAAATGGTGAAAAAAATATTAGTTACAAAATACAAGAAAACATCACTCACCATTCACCAAGAAGCCGACAAACTACATCTCTCCGCTTACAAAGACGCCCTCACCGCCGCCAAGTCTGCCTACTTCTCCGCCACCATCAACGACTCTAGCAATAACCCTAAAACTCTCTTCACCACCGTCAACAACCTCCTAAAGCCCCGTGCAGATGCCCTCTCCACCTCCACACCTGAACACCAACTCTTTCCTTAATTGTTTTGGAGACAAAGGGCCCTATCTTCGTACGCCGCTATCGTTTGCGCTGCGTTTGCGCACCTCTTATTGCTATCTTCCCAGCGTCTTAAAGGGATAGTTTGGTTTGTTTGAAGTGGGGTCCTATCAGCTAGTTCGATACACTAACTGAAGTAGGTACAGTGGTCTGGACCCTGGGCGCAGCGTGTTACGAGACCCGGTACTCAGAGCAGCAGCCAAACCAGCTTTTTCTCTGTAAGTACGTGGGGTCAACTAAAATGTAATTTAGCCACCTAAAACAACGCCCACCTAAACAAATCGATATCTGTGTACATGCACACTCTATTTTGACAATTTTCAGCGCTTTACTTTTCCGCCAAACAGCAGTTTAATTCGGCACTGCTTTTTCTCCCAACCGTACAACTACCGTATTCCTCCGCTATGCAGGTGATTGGAGAAATACGAGCGGATGTCCCTGCCTAGCTTTCCCCACCGCCTTCACCATGCCCGTAGCTACCATTGAGGACACCATGGTCATGACCATGGGTATTTTCTAAAAAAATTTAGCCACCTAAAACAACGCCCACCTAAACAAATCGATATCTGTGTACATGCACACTCTATTTTGACAATTTTCAGCGCTTTACTTTTCCGCCAAACAGCAGTTTAATTCGGCACTGCTTTTTCTCCCAACCGTACAACTACCGTATTCCTCCGCTAAAAGCCTGCTGGATTACTCTGCAGATCAGCTGTTATTTTGGGTTATTTTATTTCTCCCAGCTTGTTATTGAAGACATAACAAATAGAATACACGAACGAAAATATGAGTGATTTTGATAGCGAGGATGATATGCCATTCACCTTGGTGACAAGAGGATACAATTATGAACCAGAGAGAGTAATATACAGAAGAGGAACTTTTGCAGAGAGTGAACAGGCGGCGCGGCGAGACAGATACGAGGAACTGCGCATATGCTGCCTAAATGCCGGGGTGCCCTGCAGACCTTTTTCACCATTCCCAGGATAAATTGTGGAAAACGTCCGAGACCAGAGAGGCCAGGTGACTTGTTGTCTCTAAAGTAAGTCAGTGTTTTGTCTCTCTTCTAAGCCTTCCTGTTTTGTAAACCGCGGCTCTGTGGTCTGTGCAGGCTTTTAGCGGAGGAATACGGTAGTTGTAATAATTAACAGAAGGAGTGCCAATATATCCACTCCCTTGATACCCTCATTCCAAATGGGATGAATGAGGAGATAGTATTTACCTGTTTTCTGTGATGCTTTTTCTGTGTGTGTTTTTTTTTTTTTTTCTTTTTTATCTATTTATTGTTTGTATCCTCTTGTCAGATCTGGTTTTGAGTGAAGATTGCACTGTAGGCAATTGATGATCAATTACGTTAATGAGGTGACAATCACCACACCTGAGCCAGTGCTGCCATGATATAGTCACCTGTGTGATACCTGATTTGTTTGCTACTGCACTGATGAAGGGTTAACAGCCCGAAACGTTTGCAGGCAATAAAACGTTTAACTTGGAGTGCTATCCTCTTCTCTTTTATTCTTGACATTCATTGTAGGATTTAGCACCCAGTTATTGGTTGAGTTGAGTTGAGCGCGTTTTTTGATTTTTTTGATACATAATTCCCGACTATACAGGTTTGTGGTGTGAGGTAACAATAGATTTCTTTTGAGAAATTTGTGACGGTGTTGTGCCAAGCTGCCTCTCCCGACCCAAAACACCCAGGGCACCGACCCACACCCACCCCACCACCAAGCCTGCATACCCGTCCAGCTCCCACCTTCTCAGGGGAGACCCCCGTACAGTCCAGCACCCGGAGCACACAGACTCCCACCCCGCCAGACCCTCGCTCCCCTAATCCAATTCAAAACGCATAATTTTTTCGCACAACACCTGTGTCCGGCCAGTACAGTAACCTATTTCCCTGCAATTGCATGTAAGACCAGCTTCTCCACAGCGCGGATGGCAGCTGAAGTCCCTCTCGCCATCAAGCAGACAGTGACGGAAGCATGTGTCTTTATGTGCGCCAAGGGGAAAATGACAGAATAAATTGGTGGGATTCGATGTATATATATTAATAGAAACAAATAGAAAATAGCTGATTAATAAAATGTGTGCTGGTGGAACGAAATTCAACTTCTTCAAATAGAGCAGCATCATCGCAGCTCTCAGTACGCTGCGTAATTACGCATGCAGTATATTACCCCAGCGGAGATAGAAGAGAGCCCGAAAAGCGATAAGCATACAGGCAGCAGCCCTTTTTCAGCGTGTGAAATGGCAATAATACACAGGTGATTCACAGGTGGGCATGAGCACGTTATTTGATTTTTTTGCATGACAGCCTCACATCTCTCTACCTGTCTCTCCCTCTCCCCATCTAGGCTATTTTTTCTCTCTCCCTGTTTCTCTCTCTCACTCTAGTCCCTCTGAGTGAGGAGGAAGCTGCAGATGTGACGCTGTGGTTTTATGGGCATGACCACACCTCCACAATGCTTTTGGGCATAAACACGCCTATATGGAGATGTGCGCCGAGATGACGTGAAGCGCAGCGGGCCGACACACCCACAATTAGGGCCTTGCACGGCGCTATTCCAGCGCAAAATGGGCGTTAATGCAAAAATACCGCCGGTGGGAAGATAGAACCCTTACACTTTAAACCCAGAACCCAGAAGAAAAAAAGCAAGTGACCCTAATCATCTTATTAAATTGTGTGTGGTGTAAATATATATATATATATATATACTGTATATATATATATATAAATTTCAGGCGACCCTACTTGAATTCCAGGCACTTAGGGTTTAAGCCCCCGTTCACACCGGACGCCAAAGCAATGCTCAACCGAAGCTGTACCTACGCTGTACCCACATTTCATTTCGGCGTCCTTGTGAACAAGCGAAGCCGTTCACACCACCCGCGCGCATGCCACGCTCACGCCACGCCGAAGCGATCGCTCAGGATTGATGCTGAATTTCCAAGCGTGATGCTGAAGCTGTGAAGCCGTGAAGTCAATGGGAGTTGTGGGTGGGTTCAAGGTGCGAGAGTAGGTGCTGAGAGGAAAACAGAAGGCGGCTTGTGTGAACAGCTTGAGCCTGCTTCAAGCTTCAGTTCTGCTTACATTCGGTGTCCTGTGTGAACGAGGGCTAAGGTTGGGAACCACTGCCTTCGGTCTTCTAGTTTCTTCTGATAACAGGATCTGAATCACTGTATTTTTCAAAAATGACCCTTCTACAGCCATTTGATTGCCCGCGAAAATCGTTGTTGTGTTGGCAGCCCACCAGAATCACTGGTGGGCTGCCGTATTAAGCGACTTTGAGTAATAGAAAAGCGCTATATAAATGCCATGTATTATAATTATAATTCTTATTATTATCCTTTTCCCCTTTTAAACCAAAAAGGGGGGGAAATGAGAAAACAGGCCCATTTTCTCGTTTTTGGTTTAAAACAGAAAGATTTTTTTTTTATTGTTTTCTCCTTTGTAGGTTTAAAATGGGAAAATGGATTATACTTTAGTACCTACTGAAGCAAATGGTTGTTCTATCCAGTTACCGAAGGGGATCGACATCCAGGCTGTTTCAACCACACCAGCTGGCGCTACAACAGCACTGAGCTAAGCTGCTAAGCTATTCATGTTGTATTTATGAATCATCGCTCCACTTTCTGATCTCTCTTTCTTGCGTTGGTTCTCATTGTGGCTGAGAT
>NC_139631.1:50609460-50839460 GCF_964638095.1 Poromitra crassiceps | reverse complement strand
AGATCAGGGAAGTCCAGAGATGACACAGAAAAAGTTTGGGCTCATTCGGGCAAATGGCCTAGGACGAGTTCGTTTTTTTTTTTTGGAAAATCTAGCAGGCTTAAATGGGTGTGAGTTATGGGTCAATACGCAAAAGGGTCTGTTATAGCGCCACCATCTGGCCAATATGGCTAATTTTTTGTCTCTGAGCAGTGGGGCACATTTCCAACCTATGTGCAAGGTCTGGCTACTGTAGCCCTTACGGTTTTTGACGTGCATGCTGTTTTAGGGCAGAATAATAATAATAATAAACGGAACAGATACAATAGGGATCCACGCACTTCGTGCTTGGACCCCTAATAATCAATTTTTGGCATTTGTGAATCGATGCAGAATCGTGCACGTCCGCATCGCGATGCATCTTATAATCGATTATTTTTGACACCCCTACTCTGCATGACCTTATCGTGGCTAATGTTATCAGCACCGCGGGTCGCGGGCCCGCTGGGTAACCTGCAAAGTTGTGTAATGGCCTAATGGGTAAGAAATATCTATCCTATAATAAGAATATGAATGATCTGTGTGTGTGTGTGTGTGTGTGTGTGTGTGTGTGTGTGTGTTTGAGAGAGTGAGTGAGTGAGTTCAGTACACAACTCTCAACCATGACGAATGATGTGCGGTGAGCGTCCTGGTGCTAACTGGCTGCCGTGCATCACCCAGGTGGGTGCTACACATCACCCAGGTGGGTGCTACACACATGAAACGCTTTGAGTAATTTGATTTTTTCAATTCAATTCAAACCTTTATTTAACCAGAAAATAAAACCCATTGAGACCCAGGTCTCTTTTTCAAGGGTGATCTGGCCAAGAAGGCAGGGCACATTTCACGTCAGACCAAAATACATGTACACAAGTACAAAACACAGTACTAATACAAGACTACTGTCAATAGACTACCATCACTCGAATTGGAGAGTATTCATTACAAATTAATCTAAAAAATACAAGCACAAATAAAACGGTACAATCAAACATCCCTCAGCATAATGAGAACAACTAGTAAAAAAAACAGGGGTAAAGAAGAGTGCTACACTTCAAAGCAGGAGCAGCAAGTGGCAAGTATTCCAGTTATTTTTTGTTTGAAACTATACAAAGAAATCAAAGAGTCCAGCTTAAGACGGGTCTGAAGGTTGTTCCAAGACCAAGGGCCAAAATAAAATATACTTCTTTTGCTTGCATCAGTCCACACGGGTGGCACTTTAAAATGCACCCAGGCACTGGATCTGACATTGAGAGAATTCTGAATAATTTCAAACTTGGAACAAATGGAACATGGAAGCTTTCCAAGAATAGCCTTATACATAAAAACATACGAGTGTTGCAACCTGCGTGTAGCAAGTGAAGACCATCCAACCAAAGAGTAAAGCGTCCAGTGTTGCGTCCTATATGCTGAGTTAGTGATAAATCTCAGAGCAGCATGGTAGAGCGGGTCAAGTTTAGCTAGGGCAGTGGGACAAGCAAATATATAAACTGTGTCACCAGAATCTAGCTGTGACAGAAATAGGGCCGTAACCAGCTGTTTGCGGGAAGAGGGAGAAAAACATGCTTTTACTCTCTAAAAGAAACCAATTGTAAACTTGAGTTTCTTGACTAAAACATCGATATGATATTTACAGTAAAATCAAGATTCTTGTCCAGCCAGAGGCCAACGTATTTGTAGGTTTCAATAAACTCAATGGGAGTACCTTCAAGGGTGGAAATAGAAAGAGAAGAAAAACTGACCTATTTGGAGCAAATACCATTGCCTTAGTTTTATTAGAAAAGCGTTAAATAAGAGTCTAAACTTTCTAAAAGTTTTGAGTCTAAACTTCAATTTTTTTTATATATATTTTTCCCCCCCCCATTTTATCCCCCATTAGTGCTCACTTGATTTCTCAATCCTGGTTGCTACTCCATCCTCTGCCGATCTGGGGAGAGCCGAGACTGGCTCCATGCTTCCTCCGAGACATGAGCAGTCAGCCAGCCGCTTCTTTTCACCTGCCAGAGGAAACTTCACCGGTAGGACATAGCACGTGGGAGGTTCACACTATTCCAACCAGTTCCCCTCCCTCTGAACAGGCGCCCTTAACGACCAGAGGAGGAACCACATTAGCAACCAGGATATTGCATGTTTTTGTGAAGGGGGTTCCTATATGAAGGAAACCCCCGGGAGGCACGGGGAGAACATGCAAACTCCACACAGAAAGGCCCTTTTGACGACCCCACCCGGGCGGTGGGCACTCGAGGACATGCGGACGGGCACGCATTCCTTCAGCGTTCACATCGTCCCAGGTGGGAATCGAACCCACGACCTTTGAGCTGTGAGGCGATAGTGCTTACCACTGCACCACCGTACCTCCTTAAACTTCAAATTTTTAAGAAAGAAAATAAATCTGGTTCCAGCTCCTTAAATGTGAATATTTTCTTGTTTATTTAGTCTCATTGACAGTAAACTGACTTATCTTTGGGTTGTGGACTGTTGGTCAGGACAAAAGAAGACATTTGAGGACGTCATCTTGGGCTTTGGGGAAAAGTGATCGAAAATGTTCACTATTTTATGACATTGTATAAACCAATCAATTAGTGGAGAAAATAATTGACAGATTAATCGATAATGAAAATAATCGTTAGTTGCAGCCCTACATGTAATCAATTATTATTCCAGTATAATCCTGTTATTAAATGAAGGAGCACAGTACCTGCGATCCATTGAAGACTCCGACCTGGACGAGGCGTCCGGGCTTCTGCTGGTAGTTGAGGATGCTGTAGGTGGCGAAGCGCCGGTCGCCGTCGTCGTTAAACTCGATCCGCCCTGTCAGGCCATCAGGGTACTTGGACGACATCAGCACCCTGGGGAGCCAATCAGAGAGCCGGAAGCTCAGTGTTGGCGCTAGGTTCTGGTTTGGTTTGTTTATTTAAAAAGGAAGCCACTCGGTGACTCCACTGTAGAAATAGTCTCTGAAGCCAGACTGTCTCTTCTACATTCTCTGAATGCATCATATGCAGTCTGTACTTCACGCCTACAGAGACTGGTCAAAGGACATTGGGGGGAAATGGTTCAGAGGAGGAAGTTCGAACCGATGCAGGTGATTGGAGAAACATGATTGGAGAAACGCTGATGTCCCCTTTCCGTTTTGGCCAAGGTTTCCCAGCTTGAAGTACAGACGTGTAGGCGGACGCATTTGAAAATTGCGGGAGCCAACTCGACTGTTTTAAGAGACTGTTGAAAGTTTTAAGAAACAGCTAAAAACGCATTTTTATGGGCATATTTTTAATTAATTTACCCATATTTAATAATTATTTTATGTTGTTGTAATGTGTTTTTTATTCTTCTCATCGGTCTTACTAAATTATTATCACAGTTGTTTCATTGCAGTATTTTTCCCTTTTGACCTTTGACCCAATGACCTTACTATTTCTTATTGTTTTAATCATTTCTACTGTAAAGCAGTTTAAGCTGCATTTTATGTTATGAGAGGTGCTATATAAATAAAGTTAATTATTATTATCATCATCATCATCATCGTCATCATCATTATCATTATTATTTGGGGCGGCTGTGGCTCAGGAGGTAGAGCGGGTCGTCCACTAATCAGAAGGTCGGTGATTCGATCCCCGGCTCCTCCAGTCAGCATGTCGAAGTGTCCTTGGGCAAGACACTGAACCCCAAATTGCTCCCGATGGCTGTGCTACCACCGTGCGTACAGTAGCAGCCGGCCGCCTTCGGTGTGTGAATGGGTGAATGTAGGCGCTTTAGATAAAAGCGGGTAACACTTTATATTAAGGTTCTATTAATAAGCGTTAATTAATAGGTAATACGGCTCTTATAAGGTGCTTATTATTATGTTAATAATACTATATAAGTGTTAATAATCGCATTATAAACATATTTATTGGTAGCTTAGACATTTATAAGCACTTTATAACCACCTTTACTATCTGGTTTTGTTACTTCATTAGCAGTTTGTTATTACCTTACTAGCAGTTAACTATGCACTTATTAACAGTTAACTATGCTTTTTGCAGGTACTGGATCTCACCTTATTAAGGTTAATAAATCATTTATTATGCACTTATTATGCTTTTTGTAGGTACCAGATCTAAAGCCAGAACATTAAGGTTGCTCATTATTAACATTATAACATTATTATTAACATTATTAAGGTTAATAAATCCTTTATTATGCTGGCTCAATGGAGGCAGATGTCTGAATGGCCAAACGGCCAGGAGAATGATTCTGAGAGATGTGTGTTTCACTCGGGGTTTTGTGTCTCTAAGAGGGACAGAATTGCATGATGGGACAAAAATGCAAATTAAGCCTCCCAGAGCCTTCTAAACAGCCAATAAGAGGTTTTTCTTGAATAACTAAGAACCGACACTTGGATCTTTCTGAAATTTTCATCGCTTATCCAGGAAGTGAGCATGGGCTAATGAGGTACCTGCAAAAAGCATAGTTAACTGTTAATAAGTGCATAGTTAACACCTGCTAATAAGGTAATAACAAACTATTTACAGTATTAGGCTTAATGAAGTAACAAAACCAGCTAGTAAAGGTGGTTATAAAGTGCTTATAAATGTGTTATAAGCTATTAACATCATAATAGTGTTAATAAGCACCTTATAAGAGCCTTAATACCTATTAATTAACGCTTATTAATATAACATTAACCCTAGAACACTAACGTCGGGTGATTTTCACCCGGACAATTGAATTCACGTGATTTTCATTGTCTTGCTGCTGTCTGACGTGGGCGGGTCCTTAGGTACCTTCAGGATGCTCACTGACGTCATTGAATGTAGGTTTGTTTCCCTGCTCCCATTCATGGTTTTTTCTACCGGCTACGTGTTCGGGTGATTTTCACCCGACGTTAGTGATAGAGGGTAAAATATCTTCGGGTTAGGGTTAATGGTATTGTGGTGACTTTTTTTTTTTTTCACCACACAAGTCCCATGAATGGGTGGACCGAAGGAGAAGTTGGGAGCTCCTGTTTTTTTTTGGGGGGGGGGGTGATTTTTTTATAATGATTACCTCATTTTTCCCGAATTTGACATATTTTTTATAGTGTCCCCCATAATAAACTTTTTTGTGTTTTTTGTGATATTTCACATTTAAAAACAAAAGAAGAGTACCTCAATTTGCCATGTATTGTTGTACTTTAAGATATTTTGATGAGAAGTATGTTTTATGGGGTATATTGCATCGGGTGAAATACACCCGACGTTAGTGATGGTGTGACTTTAAATCACGTTAGTGTTCTAGGGTTAATATAAAGCGTTACCTAAAAGGGCTATATAAATGCAGTCCATTTACCATTTACCATATTATTATTATTTCACTTCTTTGTATTGAACTCTAATGTCCACTCATATCCAACCAGACAATCACATAACATTCACCTTCCATTTTCCCCGCACAATTTTAGGTCAATATAACATTAGATATAGAGGTCCACCCTTGCCTATTTTTAAATCAAGAATGAAAAAAACTGTGTTAAATCAATAATATCTCTTATCTGCACACATGTTTTGGCTCTTCTTCTTTACTTTTTCTTTTTTTCGTTAAATTTTAATTTTATATCATACTTGCTGAATTTGTTTCTACTTATGATGTTATACAAGTAGAGGCCTCGTAGGCCCTTGCGGGTCTCTTGCCTTGACGTTTCATATATTTTTTTTCAGAGTTAAATATCTAAATATAGCTGAATTGATTAGTTTAACCAAGTAAAACAATTTTTATAAGCATTTTACAAAATGTCTATGAAAAAATGAATGGTGGATGAAATTAGGTTACTTTTGCACTCTATACGGATATCACTTCAAGAAGCAAAATAATCAAAATAACACAATAGGACTATATCGTTTTAGGTGTACATGGCTGTGACTTCTAGAGAGTGCAATAGACTGAGGTGACATCAAACCATGACATCATCCCCCTATGACATGATGTGAGCTGATGCATTGGCTATATAGGTCAGATAGAGAGGAGAGGAGTGATAGGGCTGTGTGTTATTGCAGCTCTGTACAGATTAGTGAAGGCTCAGCTGTTCAGCTCTCCTGACAGCACAGGCCACTGTTACACTGATTTAACCATCAGTCTACATTTAACTAATGTTAAATAGTGGTAATAAGATACTGTCATGTGGCAGTGTGTTGTTTAACTCTAGTGAATTATAGTGAAATTAAACTATTCCAATTTAGCTGGAGACCCCTGGAGGTCCCAGACCACAGCTTGAGAACCAGTGAGGCACTAGCCTCGGCGGAGAACTTGCATTTCCACAATTTCAACTTTTCATGACCTAAAGGTATTTTCAGACCAGATGTGAATAATTTGTGTGAATAAATCGCAAGTCAATTAAAAAAAAAGAACCCACATCTGTGAGCCTATCCACACCAAAAACAGAACCTTCCATATTTCGGGTGAATTTTAACTTTTTTCCCCGCAGCTGTTTCGATTTCTGCTGATTCTGGATGCTGATATAGCTAGATATGCGGCTACAGGCTGGTAATATTTGTCAAATTGGTAACCAGAGGACCCAGGATGCCAGTGGCACCTAAGCTTGATCAGAGGGAAATCAATAATGTCTTGATTATGAAATGACACCAAGTGCTTCACACACAATAAACGTTATTGGCTCCATTCTCCCACTCTGCCACTCACGCTCAGCTCACCAAATGCGCACCACTAAAGAGGGGAGAGCTGTCCAGACGGGCGTGGGCCGGCTGAAAGAGAGTGACATCGCCGGCCCCTCTCCATGGGAAACGACACACCACAGTTGGTATCATGCCGAATACTGCATCCCCACTGAGAATTGCATCCACAATATAGTTTTGACTGTTTTGACTTATAGAGGACATGAAACATTTGATGATATGACGCTAGGTAATTTGCATTTTACCTCAGACAAGACAGGACACTGCTTTCAAGTCTGAAATGTACCTAGATCAGTGGTTCCCAAACACTGAGCTATATTACATAACGCAGACTGCGACTCCACCTCCTCCCAGTATGCTCTTGTGAGGCATAAGTATCTCAGATTTAGTGAACCGGATTCTGCGCAGTAGCTCCGTTGGGTTGGAACCTGTGTAAGGTCCCCGCCCCTCTGAACTTTTTTACGTAGCTGCTGGTTCTAGATTAGCGCAGAGTGTGTAGTGTATTTATACAGTCAATGCACTGTAAATATGGCACTTTAAGTTCTAATCATTGTTGTCTCACCAAAAATAACCATGTAGATTCCCACTATGAGGTCAGTTTATCAAAATTATGCTCTCTATCGTTGCAACGGCCTAAAAACTGCGCTTAGTGCCAGGCGCAGCGCAGATTAGTGGGCGTGGACCGGCCCACTCGATATTTTGGTGTCGGCGCTACACGCAGCCTTAAGCATTATAACCACGCCTTTTAAGCATAAAATTATGCATAACCTGCTCATTGGAGAAGTGCAATAAACGAATCACAAGCTTCCCTTTTAAGCTCCAATTCCACCGAGCGATCCAGTCCGGTCAGAAAAGCCAACCAAAGCGCTCTGAGCTCCCCCCTCTGAATGACAGGGGCTCAAAACTAGATAGAACAACTTTTTTCCATCGGTCTTTGTGCCTGTCTGACGCGCGAGAGAGAGGGAGAGAGAGAGAGATAGAGACGCACGAGAGAGAGAGAGAGAGAGAGAGGTAGAGAGAGGAGAGCTGTGCGTAAATACGCGCAGTCATATCCGCGGCGCACTGAATAAGGCCTGGTTTTGAAAAGCGATAAGCGCTAAATTAACCCGACCTGTAAAGTCTATGTGATGTAAAGTATGGGCGGCTGTAGCTCAGGAGGTAGAGCGAGTCGTCCACTAATCGCTTTGGATAAAAGAGGTCGGTGGTTCGATTCCCGCTTCCTCCAGTCTGCATGTCGAAGTGTCCTTGGGCAAGATACTGAACCCCAAATTGCTCCTGATCGTGTGCCAGCACCCTGGTAGTAGCCTGCCGCCATCGATGTATGAATGGGTGAATGTACCTACTGATTGTAAAGCGCTTTGGATAAAAACGCTATATAAATGCAGGCCATTTACCAATTGTATGTTTAATATTTTTTTTACTGTTACTAGTATTTTGAGACAAAGCTGCCTGCAGCCATACTGTAGCCTATAGGCTTATGTTTACATTGTATAGCCAAAGCTAATTGTGTGAAGACTAGACTAATTACCAGGCAGCAGAGCCAAAGCTCAGTGTTGTATTTTTCTACATTTTATATTTTCTACTATTTCTTGTTTATATTAATGTTAATATTCACTTATCTTAAGATTATATTCAAAATATTATATTCAATAAATAATGTTTGTTTATTCCTCATTCTGTTCTGTATGTCTACTTACTCTGAGATTGACAGATGGAGCAAACTGTTTTAAAGGAGGGAGGATTGTAGTGGGAGCACTGAGGGTATCAGGTACGACTGTGTGGCAAAGGCAAAAGGCCAGGAGGGCAGCTTAGCAGAATCTTGCTTAGGGCCCCTGGGAGGTCAGGACCGGCACTGCCGATATCAATCCGATTGGATCTTTTTCCCGCGCTTATACAACTAAGCTGTTAACTCATTGAGTGCCAATGACGACAATCGTCGTCAATTCGAATACTAACGTAGAGTGCCAATGACGACGATTGTCGTCAATTGCGTTTTTTGATGGTGGGACGTGGATCAATGCCTAATACATCTCCTGTAAAATTTTGGGGCATGTTGAATGTGTATAACCTATTTTACCGACCCATTAGGTGGCGACAGTGCTCTCCAGATTAGAGAAAGTTGAGTAAAAACAGCAGAAAAAGCTGTGATGAAACCATTCTCATGAGAATGGTTTGGCTTTTCGCTGTCGCGCTGGGAGCCGGCGCACAATGGTGGGGGCTCCGAAAATAGACTCTGGGTGCAGCACACTTTGAAACGCGCAGCAGAAAGCCCAGAAAGCCCAGAATCGGATGCAGCTTCATCCCAGCTCACAACCGAAACCCCAGAAACGAGCGAGCCCGATCCAGAGTCCCCCGACGAGCGGCCGCCATCCGAACGTGGATCCGCAAGCAGCAGAGACTCGCCTGACAAGCAGCAGAGCGAGCAGAGCCACCAGAGACACACCCACGGAGGAGGAGTTTGCAGTAGAGGGGGGTGGGGGTGCTGTTATATTGAAGGAAATTACTGTTCAGATGTTTCAGGTCAGAAAATATTAGCTTCAGAGTCAGTGATTTGCTTGAAATGCTTCATTTCACAAAAGGCTGAATATCTCAGCTTCTAGATGGAAACGCCTGTTTTTGCTGTTTTTGACCTATCTTCTCCGGCTGATAACTAAAGAACGGAAAATGATATCAATAAACTTTTTTTTGCTGCTGATACAATACAGTAGAGTCTCATCGTTCTTTGTGCGTGTTCGGTGTTTACATAGTAATATCACACAATATTCTGTGGGCCTCGAGAAATCACTGAAAACGCTCTGAAACTCTGGCACTGGGAGCGTCCGTTCTCCAAAAGTGGCTGGCACTCAATGAGTTAATAATAAATGTACCAATGCACTTTGCTTAACCCAGCCATCTAAACAGCATGTTCAATTTGTGGAACAATATTTGTTCCTTAATATTCTTTAAATGAAAGGCTATAGCCCAGAACATAGACTCAGTAATGCACTAATGCTTGCTGCTTCTTTTTAAGCCTTCACACGCACGCACGCACGCATGCACGCACGCACGCACGCAGGCACGCACACACACACACACACGTCCTTGTTATAACTGTCCCTGGTCTCCCCTACTTTCGTGTTGCATGAAACAAGGGGCAGAGCGCAGTTCACGGATCATGGTGTTTGTAAACACGGGCACATGGCCTAATCTAGTTTTATTTGGCATTTCCAAGGAAGATTTGGACTTTTGGGATGAATTATAATAAGGACTAACAGGAGGAGAGAACAACTAACTTTATCGTTGCTGAGTTGGGTGAGTGTTTATTAGCGTTAATCTGCTGATCCGTTATGCAGAAAGTGCATAAATTTGACTCACTTCTGGGAATGGTAACGTAGCCTATTATTAATTGTGATAGCATGCTGTGCTGCGTGGAATTGACACGGCTGGCGGTGTGTTTTGTGGCTCACCGGTGTCTAGTTGGAGTGAATCTGCATCTGATCTCCTCTCTCCCTCTCTCTGTAACATTGCAGTCAGGTTTGTGTGTGATACAGTGACCATCTGATCTCCTCTCTCCCTCTCTCTGTAACGTTGCAGTCAGGTTTGTGTGTGATAGGGGGCACGGTGGCTCAGTGGTAGAGCTGTCGCCTCACAGTCAGAAGGTCCTGAGTTCGATTCTCGCCTGGGACACTGTGGGCGCTGTGGTTGTGTTCCCCCCCATATCTTCAGTGCCTACTGCCCAGGTGGGGTATCTCGTCGTAAGGGCCTTTCTCTCTGTGTGGAGTTTGCATGTTCTCCCCGTGCTCCCCCAGGGGGTTCCTCCGTATATAACCCCCCCACTAAAAACATGCAGAAGATCAGATCGTCATCGTCATCTGACCAGTGACGACAACATCCGAAGTTGGTCCCCGGGCGCTGTACGAGAAAGTGACCACTGCTCCTGGCCTGCCCCCCGGAGGAAAGGACATGCCTGGATGGGTTAAATGCAGAGGACACTTTTCACCGGCCACCATCAGCATGAGTGTGTTGTGGCCGCATGCATGTGTTGTGGTGTTCGTGTGACAATAAAAGACGGGGCTTGTCCCGTTAAGAGAGAGACGAGAGAGAGTGATACAGTGACCAGTGTATCGGGCAGGCAGTCTGTGTTGAAGTTTCCTATGCTTAAAACACTTGCATCATATTAAATTGCATCCGGCTTTTTTCTTCCTTGATCAACACAGCTGTGATGACAACACAGTCCAATCTCACTCTGTTCACATGCTGCGGTTGTTCATCTACATCCGTGACGGCGCATTGCTCAAAGTTTAGTGAAGCATTTAGTGATAGTTTAGGCTATGGATCGGATCGGATTCTACTTCTTTTTCCCACCAAATACCCGATCCAGTGATTTGAGCCGGATCGGCTCCGATACCGATACTGAGTATCGGATCGGACCATCCATAATAAATACCACACATATAAACACAAAACTGCCTTCTTAACTCAATCTAGTTGTAACTAAGATATCCGCTGTGAAAAGAAAATAATCCAACCACAGATTTAGCTACTACATCTGAAAACTTTACATGTAGCTTTAGCTAATCACTACCTGCTAACGATAGGTCTTGTTGTTGAATCTCACGAGAGTGTGTTGCTGAGACAGGTCTCAAACAAGTATATTTTCTCTCCAACTGAAATGGACAGATCGCCTGATCTGTCTGAAAAATGCCATTTTGGCAGAATGTTCAGAAGATATGTGGCTTGTGGACTCCAATAGATTCAGGACCTGCTGCTAGTCTCCTAAGGTGGGGAGGGCAGTGGAGAAACCCACGTGACACAGATACAGGAAGTGACTGGAATAGAGCTGCAGCGTTACTGATTTTTTTCCTCACCACACAAAATGAGTGAAGCTATCCAAACCGTCACAGTATTAAACGGTATAAAAGAATCAAACTCAGATGTTGTAAAATAATTGGTTCCTAAATAAACATTCTGAATGCATTTATTCCTCTACTAGTCTATTCTTTATAGCCCTCTATAGTCGATCTTTATTCCAGTGTTGTCATTAAGAGGCCGACTTTGCAGCTTGAATATTTAATTGGCAGGCATTTAACAGTCACTCTCGGCAAGGACACGTCGTTATTTAAACGAAGACAACATGCACGCTCCTATCTATTTACATTTGCAGACACACTTATGATGAGCCAATATCTCCTCGACATTGCCTTGATGAAACAAGGCTAGGTCGAAACCTAGCGCAGAAAAGTGTTGACAAGCCTGTCCGCTTAGCTGTTAGTGGCAAAAGTATGAAGGATACTTGTCTAACATATTTCATTGCAGGATGATGTTGTGTGTTGGAGTACGCTACATCTTAAAATCAAATAGCCTATGTGTTTGATTTTAAGATATTTTTACCCCAAAAATAAATAGGCTGTTTAGCCCAATGTTTTTGTGTCTTTGAATCAATCACCTAAATCCGCTTTTTTACGGACAAAATGATTAATATCAGGCAAGCTATTAGTGGCTCCACTAAGAAATGATGTGACATCATCCTACCCACAAAACCCTAGCTCGATAAATTTGTCCCAGTTCAGCGCTATCGACTACAACATTTTAGAGGAAACTGTGCAAGGCCTTAAATCATCTTCGTGTTGTCTCGACACCCTTCCAGCAAGTTTTTTTTAAAGCGTTTATAGCTGCTTGTCGTCTGACTTACTGCAAATAGTTAATAACTCCCTTCTGACCGGCACCTTTCCTGAGTCCCTGCAGTTCTCTATCGTTATCGGGGTTTACCCTCCAATACAGAGATATTAATATATCTTGTATGGGAAGCTGATTACAAATGGAATCAGGTGACGTGAATAATTACTTTAAGACAATCCACCTGTGGACGTGGTTACACCCAAGCCTATAAAGCCCCTGTTAACCACGCCTACTTCGACTTTTTCGATTTCACTTGTGAGCAGCGTGACGTGCTCGGTAACGAAAAAGAAAGACGATCAAAATAGAAGCTGGGGACTATCTCACAGAGACAGCCTTGCCGCTTACCTTCGGGTAAGAGAGGGGAAGATTGCCGCTCGTGGTGGCTGTTGCTGAGGTGGATTAAGCAGACGCACAAACTCTGCGCTGACACATTGGCTCCAGGTTGCTGGAGTCTTCCGTGTCGGGGGCGCTAGGGCCGGGCTCTCGGTTCCGTAACAGGACGAGGAGGGCAGGTCCGTGGGTTTGTGGCAGTCGGTCCCCATAAATCACAACGTCCTCGGCGCCGGACATATTGCCTCCAGGTTCCTGGAGGTTAACGTGTCCCTACGGCGTTAGGTCCTGTTTATCTGTCCGTAACAGGGCATGAGAGCAGGGCTGCGAGAGTTGTGGACTATCGCTCCCTCCCCCTCTATGTCCACGTCTGTCTGGCGTTGCGGGCATTAAAGACGGTACACACACTAGAAAAAGTGAACGCTGGAAAGTGGGTGACAACTCCAAAGTGCCGCTGAGTTTCCGCATGTCATTCGCGAAGGCGGGCGTGTCAAGCTAGCGCAGTCCTGCACTTCCTTCCGATTTCACAATAAGATTGGAATAAATAAATAAATAAATATGGCGTCTATGAGCCATATCTGTGTGACATGTGGAGTACAATTGCCTGTTCAAGATGGGCATGCTGTATGTGTGTACTGTTTTGGAGAGGAACATGCCACTGAAGCATTTACTGATCCCTCCTCTTGTATAGAGTGCAGTATTTTTCCAACTCAATCCCTGGAGGCTCGACTTTGGGTGTTTAAGGGTAAGCGCAGACAGGTTGCGATAGCACCCCCCGCTGCACCCGAGGTAGTGAAGCGCCTCAGAGTGGGGGGAAGTGGGGGGTATCCGTCAGGGGATCCCCGCCCCTCTCTCACAGTTAGGTCTTTTTTACCTGATGACAGGATCAGGGTTGACGACACTGATGACCAGGAAGATGTCGATGTCAACATTGAGGGGTTATCGGAGGACGAAGGGGGGGTCAGAGAGGGGGGCGCCATAGAGAGCACCATAGAGGGCGAATCGTTCAATGAACGGAAAAGATTCAGGGATCTGATCGAAAGGGCTTCCCAAGCCTTGGGACTTCAGCCGATCAGGGACCAAGCCCCTCCCTCCTCACGTTTTGATGATGAAAGCGATGCACCAGGTCCAGAGGTTCCATTTAAGGTGCCTCTCCTCCCAGAAGTGGAGAACCTGATGCAGGCGGGGTTTGCAACCCCCATGGCTACTTTCGCCGGTTCTTCTGCTAGCAGACGGCTGGCTGCTATGCAGGATGGGGAGAAGATGGGCTGTGGGGCGTTGCCGCGACTGGACCAGTCCTTAGCGGCTCTTTTGTTTCCGGCCAGCCCAGCGCTGGGGCCGGTTACGCCAACAGGGGACTGTAAAATGATGGACGCCGCACTGTCTAAAGTGCATAGGCCCATAGCAGTTCTGGCACGGCTGGCTAACACGGGCTCCATACTAGCCCTGTATCAGAGGAAGCTAGTATGTCAGCTGAACACAGAGGCTGATGCGGGTCTCATTGCTGAGATACAGCTAGTGTCATCGGTCTTATCTCAGCTGATGAAGGAGCAGGTGTCGACTGCCGGGAGGGGTGTGTCTACACTCTGGGTGGCTAGACGCCAGCTGTGGCTGTCCCGGTCCAGGTTGCGAAAAGAGGACCACGCGGCCCTTTTGAGACTGCCGGTCGCGCCGCCAGCCATGTTTGGTCTTGGGGCGATGGCTATGTTGCAGCAGGCACAGGAAGCCCGCCGTTGTGCTAAAGAGGTTTCCGGTGTACTGACCCCCGTGTGGCACAAACGGTCTGGGGGCAGGAAGGAGGCCCCTGCACCGACACAGAGGTCAGGCTGGGCCGCACCGACACAGAGGTCAGGCTGGGGCCCAGATGACCTGAGGGCCACTCTGAATGCACGTCGTGGACACGACAGCGCAGTCAGAGGTATGGCCAGGGGCAGGAGAGGCAGAGGCCGCAACAGGTCGAGGCCTCCACCTTCTTCCTGACGCCACCTTACGTCCAGCCTGCCTCCAGCTAGCCCAGGAGCGTCTTGTAACGTGGAGGGCACTGCAGGCGAGTCCCTGGGTGGTTTCAACCATGACCCAGGGCTATCGTATTCAGTTTGCTCGTCGTCCTCCGACCTCGAGGACCCCGACGATCTTCACGGTTGTGAGCGGTGAGCACAAGGCAGTGCTTCAAGCCGAGGTTTCCACCCTGTTGGAGAAAGGAGACATCAGGGAGGTGCCTCAGGGCAGCAAACAGGCTGGGTTTTACTCCCGCTATTTTATCATCCCCAAGAAGGATGGGAGACTACGCCCCATTTTAGATCTCAGGGGTCTCAACAAACATCTCAGGCGTCTGCCTTGCAAGATGCTGACCATCCCGAGGGTGCGACAGTCCATCTGCAGAGGGGACTGGTTTGTCACCATAGACCTAAAGGATGCCTACTTCCAAATTCCGATCTGGGAAGGGCATTGGCGGTTCCTCAGGTTCGCTTTCGACGACAAGGAGTACGAGTTCCGGGTCCTGCCGTTCGGAATCTCCTTGGCTCCCCGCACCTTTACCAGGTGCATGGATGCCGTTTTGTCGCCTCTGCGACAGAAGGGGATACGAATCCTGAATTATCTGGACGACTGGCTCCTGTGCACACAGAAGTTCAGTGTCGGGCTCATTTGGCCATCCTCCTGGAGCAGGTGCAGCAGCTGGGTCTGCTGCTCAATCCAGAGAATTGCAGGCTGGAGCCTTCACAGAAGACGCAGTTTGTGGGCCTAGTGGTGGACTCCCAGGCTGCGTTGGTGTCGCTGAAGCAGGCAGCTGCCCATCAGCTCTTGCCTCTGGCCAGTTCAGGCTGGGAGCGGGAGTCACATGGAGGCTGTGTCTCCGCCTTTTGGGCCTGATGGCGTCTTCAGTCCAGGCTGTCCCGTTGGCCCTCCTACACATGCGGCCAGTGCAAAGGCTCCTTCTAGGCCTGGGGCTGAGCCCCAGGAGTCGCCTAAATTCCACAGTAATCGTCACCAGGCGATTGCGGGCAGCTCTCCATTGGTGGGAGGACAGTGTGAATCTCAGCAGAGGAAGTCTGCTTGGGCCGGTGACACATCGTCATTTAATAATGACAGATGCGTCACTGACAGGTTGGGGGGCAGTGTACAGGGGGCACGGTACCAGCGGTCGCTGGGGCAGGCCTCACACCACCCAGCACATCAACATGTTGGAGCTGACGGCAATACATCTGGCGCTGTGCCATTTTCTGCTGTGTCTTCAGGGCCAACATGTCTTGGTGAAGACAGACAGCGTGGCAGCAGCTGCGTACATCAACAGGCAAGGGGGGCTGGTCTCCCCTCGCCTTTGCGAGCTGGCACGCCGGCTTTGGCTTCGTTCCATTTGCCAGGGCTGGACAATCGTGCAGCAGATCAGCTGTCCAGGGGGGGTCCGGACCCAGGAGGGTGGTCACGGGGATTTGGCTCAGATATGGGCGAGCAGAGGTCGACCTGTTTGCATCACAGGAATCCACCCACTGTCCCCTGTTCTTCTCATTAGGGAAGGACAAACCTCCCCTCGGAGTGGACGCTTTGGCTCACCCTTGTCCTGCTGTACGCTTTCCCACCATTTGTGCTCCTTCCGGCCCTCTTACAGAGGGTGCAGTCGGAAGAAATGAGGCTGGTCCTGGTGGCCCCGTGTTGGCCACAAATGACCTGGTTCTCAGACATCCCGCCACTGCTCGACGGGACCCCATGGGAGCTCCCAGTGCGGCAGGACTTGCTGTCCCAGGCACAGGGTACTCTGCTCCACTCCTTTCCCCAAGGGCTCAAGCTCTGGGTATGGCCCCTGAGGGGACCAAACTTTTAGCCATGGGGCTGTCTCCTTCAGTGGTTGGGACATTACAAGAGGCTCGGGCGCCATCAACAAGAGCACTTTATGCATGCAGATGGAGAGCCTTTGCAGCCTGGTGCAGGGAGCACCAGTTTGACCCGCTGGCAAGCGCTGCCCCGGCCGTGGTGCAGTTCCTGCAGGGGCTGTTGGATGCTGGGAAGTCGCTGCCCACCCTCAGGGATATGGGGGCGGCGATAAAGGCAGCTCAGGTTGGGAGATATCGTTTGTCCAGAGAGGTGGACCAATTGATATCTCAGTTCCTCAAGGGCGCTAGGAGACGTGTCGGCCTACGGAGTAGGCCATCTCTCCCACCATGGGACTTGGAGCTGGTTCTAGCGGTGCTAGAAGCACCTCCGTTTGAGCCATTGGAGTCGGTGGACCTTAAGTGGCTGTCCCTGAAGTCTGCCCTTCTGTTCGCACTGGCCACGGCCAAGAGGGTGGGAGAGCAACATGCTCTCTCAGTAGACCAAGGCCTGTGCAGGTTCTTGCCGGAAGGAACAGGGGTGGTCTTGAGACCAAAACCTGCATTCCTTCCTAAGGTCGTGTCTACCCCTCAGCCGAGCCAGACTATCAAACTCCGGTCCCTCTACTCTGCTCCGACAGAGGAAGGGGAGCGCAGGCACTCGCTGGTTTGCCCGGTCAGGGCACTGAGAGTGTATATGGACCGGACACAGGGCCATAGGCGGACCGACCAGTTGTTTGTTTTGGACCAGACCGACTGGGGAAGCCGCTGTCGAAGGCCTGTCTTTCCCACTGGATTGTAGAAGCCATCCAGCAGACGTATGTGGGGGCTGAGGCGCCTTTCCCTTCGGGGGTGAGGGCACACTCGACCCGAGGCATGGCTACGTCCTGGGCGGCGTGGCACGGGGCATCTCTCAGTGACATCTGCGAGGCAGCCACCTGGTCGGCCCCTTCCACATTTGCTCGTTTTTACCGATATAATGTGGCTGCAGGCACGTCGTTCGGCGAACAGGTGCTTGGTGTAGCCCAGCGGTAAGAGAGGAAAAAATAAAAGTAAAGACAGTTTTGGTTTTTGTTTCCCTGTCAGTCAGCTCAGTGTGGGCTGGTCTGAGTGGCCTCACCTCCCCCCTAGTTGAGCCTTTGCGACTTGCGGGGCCAACTAGCCCTCGGTAGCGTCTGGCGCCGGGGCTCTAACAAAGCCGCAGCATCCTGCGTCGGGCAGAGCTGGCCGACTTTGGGGGGGGCTGTAAATAGTGTACATTGTATATAATTGTTGACACACTTAATGATTTTGTAGAGCACTGTTGGTGGTGGTGACATCTCATTCGAAACTACCACGATCCATCCTCCTGGGGGGGGGGGGGGGGGGGGGCTGGTGCTGCTCTATCCCTCACGGTGTGTCTTACAGCGGTTCCCATACAAGATATATTCATATCTCTGTATTGGAGCGTAAACCCCGATAACGATAGAGAACGTAAGGTTACATGATGTAACCATGGTTCTGTGAGTAGAGGGGTTTACCCTCCAGCAGAGGCCGCTCGGGATTCGTTCAATCGAAACTTTAGTCGAAGTAGGCGTGGTTAACAGGGGCTTTATAGGCTTGGGTGTAACCACGTCCACAGGTGGATTGTCTTAAAGTAATTATTCACGTCACCTGATTCCATTTGTAATCAGCTTCCCATACAAGATATATTCATATCTCTGCATTGGAGGGTAAACCCCTCTACTCAGAGAACCATGGTTACATCATGTAACCTTACGTTATTAAACCCTTACTAAAAAAGTGTAGATACATCGGTAATCAGTAACTACAGACCAATATCTAATCTCCCCTTTATAGGCAAAATAATTGAAAAGGTTGTTTACCTGCAACTCAATAGATTCCTAACCTCAAACAATCTCCTAGATAAACTCCAATCAGGCTTACGCCCCCATCACAGCACAGAAACCGCGCTTACTAGAATTAACTCAGACTCAGGCAAAAATTTGATTCTAGTGTTATTAGATCTTAGCGCTGCGTTTGACACTGTTGACCACTCAATACTATTAGACAGGCTAGAAAACTGGGTTGGGCTATCGGGTACGGTCCTCCAGTGGTTCAGGTCCTATCTTCAAGACAGGAAGTACTTTGTTTCCATTGGCAATTACTCATGTGACCTAACTACTATGACATGTGGGGTGCCTCAATGATCCATTATGGGGCCCGTTCTATTCAACCTTTATATGCTCCCTCTAGGCCTAATTATGCAAAAAAAACGAAATAGCTTATCATAACTACACAGACAACACTCAGCTGTATATAACTCTTTCCTCAGCTGACTATGCTCCCATAGACTCACTGTGCCAGTGCATTGACCAAATAAATAACTGGATGCGCCAGAATTTCCTCCAGCTAAACAAAGACAAAACAGAGGTGATCGTCTTCGGTCCCAAAGAACAAAGGCTTAAAATCACTGCACGCCTTGAGTCTCTATAACCTGACGCTGCCAGATGGACGGTTTAGCTCCACATTACGTTTCACTAAACCAGTCGATCTGGGAATGCAGTAACCCGATCCGCTGACGGAGGCGGGCACTTTTTCCAAGCTACTTGGCAGGTGATTGGATGACCCATCTGTCTATCACCGCTGGTGCGTGTTAACTTCAACCAATCAGATCGTCATGCCTCTGACGTAACGTTTGCGACCTGAGGACCTGTTGAAATGTTTGTTGCTAATTAGCGGCTAACAGCAGCCAGGAGTGTTTGGCTACGCGCAGCGAATTAACGAGTGGCCGTCCCTTGCGCTATTAATAGTTAATTGATGAAAACGGAGCGCAGTGCCACGTGTGTTTATTTACTATGCTGCCTCGCTATCTCCGTATAAGAACGTAAAGCGCTTTTGCGCAGCTTTGTGTGTGTTTTGTGGAAGCTAATGTAGGCTAACATGTGCTCCGGCTAGAGTGATGTGGGCTGGGGCCAGAGTTATGATTATTGCACGGGAATTTCCACAAACTAACGCATGAGCGATTAATAATTGGATTGGATTAATAAACGTTTTGATATTTTGGAAATGCTGTCCAGTTGAGAAATAACTGAAGTTATTGCTGCATCTACGATAGCCTCGCTAGCTTTAGCTTCCATGTTGACGAGTGAAAAGAACTGCAAAGACCATGTACCCACTACTTGCCCAGACGCTTCTCAGTAGCGTCACACAGAAAGCCCGCCTAAGGCTGCCGCTGATTCGTTGAGCCGGCCATGGTTTGACCAATCATCCTAACTGCCTGTGCATGACAAGATGGATTACGTCGAGAGAATCTCTTTTGATCTCGCGAGGTTATCCATCTTGCAAGCAAGGTTAGAGTCTCTATCGCTGAAGCCAAAGGATCAAGTTCAAAATCTTGGCGTTATTATTGATTCTCATCTCAACTTTAACTCCCACATTAAGTCTATCAGAAAATCAGCTTTTTATCATCTTAAAAATATAGCAAGAATTAGGGGCTACATGTCCAGACGGGATCTAGAAAAACTAATTCACGCCTTCATCTACAGTAGGTTAGACTACTGGAATAGCCTTTTCTCTGGTCTCTCCAAAAAAGAACTTAGGCAACTCCAGCTCATTCAGAATGCTGCTGCTAGAGTTCTAACAAGGACTAAGAAAGCTGATCATATTACTCCAGTTCTTAAGTCCTTACACTGGTTGCCAGTGTGTCATAGAATAGATTTTAAAATACTGTTACTAGTCTACAAATCACTTAACGGCCTAGGCCCAAAATACATCGCTGAATTGCTCCCACGCTACGAACCGTCTAGACCTCTCAGGTCAGCAGGGTCCGGCTTACCAACTGTCCCTACGATCAAATCAAATCATGGGAAGGCCGCATTCACCCACTATGCTTCTGCTAGCTGGAACACACTGCCTGAAGATCTCATCTGCCCCAACTTTACTTACTTTTAAAAATAGACTAAAGACTGTTATGTTTACCGTCGCTTTTAACTGCTGACAGTCGAGTCCAACTATTATAAAGGTTATGGACATTTTTTACTTGCTTAATGCACTTTTTATGCTCTTTCTCTGTTGTGATGTTTTTAAATTTATATTTTATCCTCTTATTCTTTTATTTCCTTGTGTCAACCATTTTATGTGAAGCACTTTGAATTGCCTCTGTGTATGAAATGTGTTATACAAATAAACTTGACTTATATATTCTCTTAATTGTATTAGATGATGCAATTTGATATCTTATAATGTATAATATAGCTATCATCTATATAGATAGATTTATAGATAGCTACATTACTAAATGTTACTTTAGGGTATTTATTTTTTTTCCCCCTGCAATTCCTTGGCTATAACGCAGCGTGTCACCCAAAGACTCAGGCTTCCTCGGATTATTGTGCAGATGACCAGATCGGCTCGCAGATGTGTAGGCCCTACGGGGCGGGGCTAGCGCTGGCCCAAAAACAATGCAGCTAAAAGTAATAATAATAATAATAATAATAATACATTCAACTTATATAGCGCTTTTCTAGGTACTCAAAGTCGCTTTACACACAGAGTAAAATCATTTAATAAGTAGATTTGTAGTAGTAATATAGTAGTAGTAGTAGTGTTTAGGGCTTTGTAAGTGGTGAGTAATATTTTGAAGTTGATCCTATATTTGACTGGGAGCCAGTGGAGGTCATGAAGGACAGGGGTGATATGGTCTCGGCGGCGGGTGGAGGTGAGGTGGCGGGCAGCAGAGTTCTGAACATATTGAAGTTTATTGAGGATTTTGTTGGGTGAGCCGTAGAGGATGCTATTGCAGTAGTCGAGTCTGGAGGTTATGAGGGCATGGATGAGGGTTTCAGCAGCGGAGAAGGACAGGGAGGGGCGGAGGCGAGCGTAAGGTGTATGCATGACTCAAATCTCCAGCTACATATGCCCGTCATCTCTCTCCCACACCTGTGTCTCCTCACTCGCTCCTCCAAGGGAGTTAAGGCTCCTATTTGGCTTTATTTGTGGTCAGCATTTTGACTCACTTCCTAAATGTTTACCTCAGCTAAATTGAGAACTACGTTGGGTCAATCAATCAATCAATCGATCAATCTCGCTAGGTGTCCGACTGCATTTACTTTTGTTCCAGAGTGACGTTTGGTAGAGCCATTTGCGCTTCTTTGTTGCTGCTAATGGGCTATAGGCTATTGTGTGCATTGCTTGGCCCTTGTAGCAGAGTCCTGCACGAGTCCAATTTTGCAAACCCGTGCCCGCCCAGACCCGTCAATATAAGAACCGTGCCCTGCCCCGTTACCCGTGATTATCTGAAAATCAAAACCGGCCCCGCCCGGACCCGTTAATATAAGACCCGTGGCCCGACCCGTTACCCGTGATCAATGAATCACACAGGCTAGAAACACAGTCGCTCACTTTGAACCAAACTGCCACCATTTCACACAGGAGGTGAATAATTAGCAGTCTCTAGCTGAGACTCATCACCTGTAACGTTAGCAGTAGCACTTAGCAGCAGCAGCTAATGTTAGTTCAGTAACCAGCTGGTCAGCACTATCAGACAACACAGTGTTAACAAGCAGACTTGCCAAATATTTCCATCCAAAACATGTCTGGTATAATCCCCGCTGCCTTTATGATCGCTGTTCCGCTGACAGAAATGCAGTTTTACAATGTCCATTAACGTTAACTCTCCACCACTTGCACATTGTTATGGAAACCAGAGAGCATCTCGTTGTCTCCAGTCACGTTGACACCGCGGCTGAGTATTAAATGTTTATGTTGTGCAGTCCATAGCATCAAAGAATGCAGTATGCACACTTGAAACATGCCGGTTATGTAGAGAAACAAAGCTTAAACAACTGTTTTACAGAGGGTAAAAAATATCTCCTCTCCAGGGAAGGGGAGGTGCTGCAGGTGAATTGCAGTCTCAATAAAAAAACATATTATTACATTAAAATGTGTTTTATATGTTTTATACTGCGATATTTAGGGTTTATGAGCAAAGCAAAGAGGGTGGAGATGTTATTTTAGTATTTTTTTGTATTTTTTATAATAATAAGATATAATAATAATAAGCTCAGTGTTTCGGCCTGTGTTGCTGTCTGTTGTAGTGTAAAATGACCTAACGGCCGGGACACACATCTTGCATGTGCGTGGCGTGTGCGTGTGCGTGGCGTGCTTGCTGCGGCTGGCACGCCCGCGGCATCCACACAGGCAGCGTGGCTGCTGCCTGCAGCTGCTGCGCTGCTGCCTGTCTGCCAACTATCTTCCTATAGAGTTTACCTTTTATTAAATTTGCTATAAACAATACAATGATGATTTTAACTGAAGATCGCTTGGGCTCACTTCAGAATCGAGGCAGTATGATTTGTGTGGGTGTGTGTGTGTGTCTGTGTGTGTGTGGTGGGGAGGGGAGGAACGAAGCCACGTTGTAGCCTATCTGGTTTTCAGAGGGCAGGAGAACTGCAGCTGTGAGCTCAGCTCATCCTCTCGTCTCAAATCAAAACGAGCCTTGCTTGGCTGTGGCTGCCCCTGTAAAATATCATTTTAATGTCTTTTTGTGTCTATTTGTGTAGAGACACGCTAGAGACACGCGCGCGGTAAAAGGAAAAAATAGGCTTCGCTTCTATTCTCTAGATGACGCGCGTCTCACGCTCGCAAGACACGCGCTTGAGACGCGCGTCTGATGCCGGTGGTGTGGCTGCTGTAACCTGTTAATGGGAGCCGAAATTAAAACGCCACGCAGACGCCACGCAGACGCACAGCACACGCAAGATGTGTGTTCCGGCCGTAAAGGGAGAGAAGGTGGTGACATGAAAGTGAGTGAGAAAAGGAGAAAATACTATACACAACAGTATAATCCTAATGTTAATTTAAAATGAGATATTCCTCTACATATGGCTAAAAAACATCCTAACATCCCTTCCTTGCAGCACCCCCTGCTTAAAATGACTTCCAGCGGCCCTGCTCCTCTCACTCTGTCTGCCTGACTTGGTAAATGGTAAATGGCCTGCATTTATATAGTGCTTTTATCCAAAGCGCTTTACAATCAGTAGGTACATTCACCCATTCTTACACCGATGGCGGCAGGCTACCACGCAGGGTGCTGGCACACCATCAAGAGCAATTTGAGGTTCAGTATCTTGCCCAAGGACACTTCGACATGCAGACTGGAGGAGGTGGGAATCGAACCACCAACCTCTTTTATCCAAAGCGATTAGTGGACCACCCGCTCTACCTCCTGAGCTACAGCCGCCCCAACAGACTTCTGCGAACAGCACACACACTGCCCACGTCATGCACCAGGGATTACCGTAGTGACTGTGAATTCAGCCTGCGCACAACAAAAACATACATGGCTCTCATACAGTCAATTGTTGTTCCCAAGCACTGCCCGCCCGCATTTAGTTCATTTTTACCCGTACCTGTGAATTTATATTGTAGTTTATATACGTATTATTTTTACCCATTACACAAGCTTTTTGCTGGTAACCCACGGGGACCCGACCCGCTCAACTTCCTAGACTGGAAGTTGAGCCGTCTTGCTCTGAATAACTGTTTCAGGTTGTCATGGTTTTGGATTTAATCATTCTTTTAGTTATGTTATTGTTTTGCATTCAGACATTCATTTTATTATTGGTTCTGTTCTAACTCTGCTGTCATTTCAGACCCAGCCACTCCCACCTGCCTGTCTTTCCCTCAGTAGTTTCACCTGGCTGCTAATTATCCCACTCACTTGCTCCGCATTCCCTAATCAGCTCCCCAGCATATCTCCAGGCCCATTCCACTAGTTCTCTGCCAGATTGTCATTGTGCTCCATGCCAGTAACATTCCAGCTATCCTGTTCCTTGCCTTTGAGAGTTTATTTTGCCTCAGCCTAGTTTCTTTTTTGACTGTTCCTGTTTTGTTCTCTGCATCAATTCTTCAGTAAAGACATTGATTTTTACACTCTGCCTTTTGTCGTGAATTTGGGTCCATTTTTGTATCTGACTGTGACACAGGTGGTACTGACCGTTTGAAGAGCGGTCCGGTCCTCCAGATGTTGGTGTTCCCCACACAGCCTCTAGGCGGCTCTGTGATGTTCTCCTTCTCAAACAGCTCCTGCAGCGCCTGGGCGACCACGCCCACCGCGTCCGCGATGTGCGCCGACTCGTTCTTACCGTTTATCAGCTGGAGGCCAAGCAGGCCTGCACGCACACACACACACACACACACACACAGGCATGCACGCACACACACGCACACGTGCATACGTGCACACACACATGCACGCACGTGCGCATGCACACGCACACAACAGAGAGACACATCAGACAGAGCTTACACACACGCACACAGCAAGGAGCTATCGTCTGAAAATCTTTCTCACACACTTTCTCACACAAATTAATTATAAGACACACACACACACACACACACACACTCAAATTAATTAAAAAATAATAATTAATATTCATTGGAAATTATAAACAGCATGAATTTCTTTTTAATTTAAAGACACGCATCCCACACACGCACGCATCCCACACACTCACACGCACGCGCGCACACACACACACACACACACAGGGCTTCAGGCGTCAGGCTAGTCTGTGCTGTATGTAGGTCGAACGGACGGTGTATAGCACTACTGAGCATGCTGGGAGTTAATAGACTCAAAATTTGACCACTCATTAATTTCACTCAATCATCGTCTCACACAAGGACCCCATATTTTCACTGAGTTCCATTCGCAAATGCCCTACTTTTTCATACATGTAGCATCTACTAATAAGAATGAGAAGTCTACATTGAAAACGTTAAAATAAAACATACCAAAAAAAAGAAAAAAAAAGAATGAGAAGTGTCCGTGTGTGTGTGGGTGAGCAGAATTTTGTCCAGCCACAGCTATGCCGTTTTACGTGCGATCGGGCTGAAACGTTCAGGAAGTGTAAAGAGCACCCGTGCGGGTGCCCTAACTACCTAATGTTGTGATGTCACTCGAGCAATGATGTCATCAGTGATGTCATCCTTCCTGGCTGAGCAGACTGGGTGGGTCTAACTCCCGGGGATGGGGGGCACTAGTCATCACAATAAAATACTACTTACCTTAAACTCAATGTTGTAGGCCATCCAGTCGGGCTATTCATCTTAAATACTGTGTAGTTTACAGAGCCATTTTTGTCATGCCAGAAGCCGGATAGCCCGGTTCGGCGGCCAACAACCTTGTGTTTAAGGCAAGAACTGTTTTATTGTGATTGCTACATGTATGAAAAAGTAGGGCCTTTTCAAATGGAGCCCACAGTGAAAATATGGGGGCCTTCCTTGTCTGAGACCGAGTGAGTGAAACAAATGAGTAGTGGAATTCTGAGGCGAGGGCGTAAAATGAAAAATCACAGCCCTTGGTCTCCAAAGACAGATAGGTGAAGCCACACTGGGACTTCCTGAACAGAGTGCTGCAGGATTGAGTCCTAAACCAGGAAATGAGTTAATTAACATGGGTTACCTCATCTGGAAGTAAATGGGATTTTTGCATGGGGTTTTGGTCAGATGCCTGAAATAAGGTCTGTGGTTAACACAAGTTTATGATACTTAGATGTTGTGTTCAGCAAGATCATCTTCATAAATGAGGCCTCTACCAGTTAAGCCACCAGGACGCTCCCACACTTTGATGATTTTTGAAGTGTTTTCTGGGGATCGCAATTACACTTCAGGTATCTAGCCATACTGTACAAAAAAAACCTTGACTTCCAAATGAGGGACCAGACGATGCTAACTTCCAGGTTGGTCTACAGAAACACCTCACCCCTACAGCACTCTATTGTGCTCTCTGGTGTTTTCCTTCAGCAGAAACTAACCACCACACTGTGGGGAAAACTAACTTCCACCTAACAGCAGTTAGCTCCGTTAGCATTCCTCAATGAAATACAGCTAGCTAGAATTCCTCCCTGAAACTACTCAGTTCAACTACCTAGCTTTATTTAAAATGTTGGATAGTTCTAGCCGTGTCATGCCACTATTCCGAAACCTCAATAGTCTGTAGAATTGTTTTGTCCATAGCCCGTTATCAGTGAGACTGATCTGAAACTACCAATCTGAAAAGCAAGGTGGGGAGAAGCACATTCACATTTTAAAAACCTCCTGAAGAAATACTTGCCGAGTAATCTAGAATAGTTTGACGAGGCTATCCTGTCACAGAATTTTGCACTTACTGTAAATCTATTGTTTTTCTCTGCATTGTTTATTTAACCTGTAATGTATATTGTATGTTGGTGTATATTGTATGTCCTGTTCTTAACAACAGGGACCATGTTGGAAATAAGTGGTTGCACTTTCACATGATATCCCTTGGATTGTGATGTTTTTTTTATGTCCATAATAAAATAAAATAAAATCTCGAAACAAACATGGAAGCACATGGCTAAACAAACAGGAGCACATGGCTACTTATTATGTAGAAGGACTAATTGGCATACACCGATGCTCCCAATCACTGGGGGAAAGGGTTAAGAGGCAGCGCCGACTGATTGTGGTCCATGGGTTATGGTTAGGGTTAGGGTTTGACCAATGGACGGCTGTCAGACAAATGGGCTTTCGGTCCAATGGGACAAATTGGCATAGCCAGCTACTGACTTTCCCAATTGAAATGGGCACAGGTAGCTAGTTTTCATAATTCAAAGTAATAGGCAGCACAGCTGGCTTTCCTAATTAATAAGTGATGGGTAACCTACAGCTTTATTTATGCGTTCCACTATAGCTAATACTATAATATAAATTTACTGTATATATAATATACAATAATAATATAGCTAGTGATACCGTTTTTTTCAATGAGGAATGTTAACAATGCTAGTACTGCAGGAAGTCAATGGGATTTTTGTATGGTAAATGTCTGAAATAAGGTCTGTGTTTAAAGGATGGCTTTACCGATAATCAACCCACATTGTATCATTATAATCGGTAATATAAGCACATGGGCAGTGTTTACCTTCTCTCTCTCTGTTTTCTTCACGGAGATCTCGCATTTTCTCCTCTGGCAAAATGCTCCATTGTGACGCGTTTTACATCACAACGGAACTGCTGAAGTTCTGCTTGATGCGGAATCTGCTCCGAGGGCGGCTGTTAATGTTTATTTTTATTTTTTAAGTATGCGCACATCCACGGAGAATCGCATGGAGAGCCTTAACGAGCCTTGCATGACTTGCAGCTGGTGGGGACGGAGTTTCTGCAGGCAGAGAATTATCCATGAGGAAAACGGAGAGAGAAGGTAAACACAGCATGTGCTTATATTACAAAGATTATAATGATACAAAGTGGGTTGATTATCGTAAAGCCATTCTTTAACAAAAGTTTTGAAACTGTGAACTTTGTGTTCAGCAAGATCATCTTCACGAATGGGGAGCACTTTTATGATTTTCGAAGCATAAACGCAATTTCTTTAAATGTGATTGTTCAGAAAAAGTCATAAAAGTGGTCCTCATTTGTGAAGATTACCTTGCTGAACATGAAGTTCGCCTTTTAATATACTTTTGTTGAACACAGAACTCATTTCGGGCATTTAACCAAAATCCACATACAAAAATCCCATTGGCTTTTAGACAAAGGAACCAGGAAGTGCATGACTAGTTGAGTTGGCCTACAAAAATACGTTATCCCTGTGGTCTCTCTAGGCTGTTCCTCCGTAAGCTAAAGGACTAATGAAGAAACGTTTTCCTTTGTTATGTGACGTGTGTTGTAAAGTGTCTGCTGAAGAAAAATAACATTAAAATCCACGATGTCACAATATCGCTCTGCGCTCTCTTTTGGGGGAATGGTTTCAGAAATAAACCGTTCACAATCCCATCAAAGCATAAATAATCTAATCTATCTGATCATGATTATTTAAAAGCCTTTGAAACCTGGAGAGGTTCCCTAAGGCTGTCTGACCATGCTGGCTCACATTAGACATCTCATCTCAGTAGGGATGCACCGATTGCGATTTTGGAATAGTCTGACTTGCCGATACCGATTTTTGCCGATTCCGATTTTTTTTCTAAGATCAATAATTGGCGGGTTATTTTTTTACTTTTTTACTTTGCTTTAATAGAAAATTAACATTCATGTCACATTTCTTATCATTTGCATGAGGTAGGACGATCTCACTCAAAAACATCTCAAAATAAAAGTGTTCCAGGTTACTGGACAGAGCTTTTCTTTTTTGTGTAAATACAATGAATATAAAACAATTAATTCCAGTATATCCCACAGCTATCATGCATTTACTTTTCCAAAAGAAAAAAGGTGCAACAGAACAGGAGCTTCAGATGGAAAGTAGCCTATGGCTAAATCTGTTACAAAGCATATCTTCCCCTATGGGGTTTAATGTTTTTTTGTATATGTCCCTACCAAATAAACTAATAAAATAAAATAAATAAACGTCAAAATGTTATCCATGGACAAGGAGTTTATAGCCTATAGCTCTGGAGCCCAGAGACCTTCGAAGCCATGCCCACTCTACAGTTGTGGATTTGGCTGTTATTGAGTAGCCATGAGGAAATGAGTTTGAGTTGACTCCGTTTGAATATCGTAGTTTACACACAGAGCGCGTTTTTTTTAATCCGCCATTCGAAAAAAAATCATCTCGCACACTGGTCCGATGCGTTTTATTATTATGTTCGTCGTTCTATTCACAATACGAAACACAAGTCCTCTCCTGGCTGTATCCACGTTACAACATGAGTCGTGACTGACAGATAGCAGCAGCAGCAGGCAGCGGTGAAGTGGAGGCTGGTCGGGGAAGAGCTGGTGAGGTGAAGCGAGCCGCTCAGACTGGAGTGGACTCCAACCTACCCTGCCCCTCCGCGGCTCCACACCGACGAAGACATACTGTGGCATGTGTGTAGTGGCAGCTTTTGTTTTGGCTGCAACTCATCCGTCTCTGTCTCGCTGCTTTTGGGTGCGCGCACGTCACTTGAAAATCGGCTCACAGAATCTGCATTTTAGAGTGACCGGCGCAGATCACCGATCGAGGCCGATCACATGAAAATCGGCCATTTCCGGTCACGTGCCGATCGATCGGTGCATCCCTACATCTCAGCCCACCTGGTTCTAGCATGGATTCTGGTTTGAAAATGTAAGAGTTTTATGTTTGCTTGAGCTCATGGTTTTGACCTCTTCAGTTGCCCATTGCAAATGTTTGGATGTGTCGACTTGAAATAATTGCATTACTCTCTGGTCTTAGACCTAGTTTCCATGACAACACTCCCTGCATAAAACGGCAAACTTTTGTTGTGTTTTGGCCTTCTGTTTCCATGACAATGGCGTTATTGGCGAGTGAAAATGCAAAAAAGTGTAAGGAGGTTCCAGAGTGGAATTCTTTGATAATGCCAACCTTAGTGTTGCCATGTAAAGTGCTAATACGCAATTCTTGTGAAAACTGTGATGACACCACACTTCGCCAGACAATGAAAAACAATAGGAGAATCTGTGGAGAGAATTTAGAAGTTGTTGTAATACCGCCCTCAAGACCTAAACCCTCGACCAGTGATGGAGAGCACCGATGCCCCCCACCCCGGCCCCCACCCCCACACACATAAGGCGTGGGAGAGAAGGCCAAGCCGGGATACAGCAGCCCCGCCCTCACCCCCAGTGTGCGCAAGGAAACCTTTCCACCACATGGATTGCCTCAGTGACTTGTTGGCTGAGGAGGAACCTTGTGACCAACTATGGACCCCCTCCGGGACAGGCCGATTTCGATCCACGGGACCGCGCACAGCGCTGCCTCAGTGCCTCTACCCACCCTGTGCACCGACAATGGCACCGACCCACCCGGCCTGCCTACCCGGCCCAACTCACACCTTCTCCGGGAAGACCCCCCTCCAGGACACGGCACACTAGCCGAACACTTAAAAGCACCCCTCCCCGCGCTACACACAGACTCCCGCCCCGCCAGACCCTCGTTCCCCTGCTAATCCAATTCAAAACGCAAATCACTTTTTCGCACAAAACCATGACAAACAAATTCTCATTGTTAAATCAAGGTGTGTTTTTTTTCTGCAGTGTAGGTTAGTTGAAAATCAACGTGGCATTCTGAGGAGGGAGGTGTGTCTGTGCGTGAGCCGTGCGTAATGGGCCTATCCAAGCGAGGATTTCCTGCACTGCACCGGAGAATACTGTCTGCACTCAGGCGTACGCCTGGCGTAGAGGGGTTTTTGGCACTAAGACCAGCTATTTGGTGGTGTTAAAATTGAGAGGTCCCAAGGCCTTTTTTTCTAACACATTGCGCTGGAACGCCTATTTTGGAACGGGCAATGCCCAAACCTCTGTTTGCGCTCGGAACATACCGACGGTCTCTTCGTCAGAGTGCAAAATGACACTTGTGGGAGACAGATGATAGGCTAGAGGCCCACGGACACGCCTGGGCCACGCCTACACCTGTGTCTGCGCTTAGCTCCCAGCGCAAAACTGGACAGCGGAGGCAGATAGCTTAAGACGCAGGGAAGATAGCAATAAGAGGCCCGCAAACGTCAGCGCAAACGATAGCGCCGTACGAAGATAGGGCCCTAATAGTTTGCGCATATTAATTAATTAAGCAAACCTTAACTCATGGCCAGATACATTTCCTCTGCCAAGTGCTGCAAAGAAACAGAAATAAAACTTCTTTTTTTATAGGGCTTGCAGCTCCGGTCTGCACGTGAATCATTATCACCCGGGCAAAAATCTGTTGTATGAACGCATAACCAAAGGAAAGAACACAACCACAGTTTTAGGTTTTATACAGAAGTTGTCTAAATGTGGCCTTATTTCTAGGAAGTGTCCCTGACTCATGTTCCTATTTGCTTGTAATGTTGGTGATGTCAGATCTAAGCTGCCGTTGATCTCAGTGGAAATCTCTCTGAACAAGGGATCTCTTAATGTACCATGTGAACCAGGTGGGTTTTTATGTTACTATGAAAGGTTTCATCTGAAACTATTACCTAAAAAGAGCCTCAAAACTCTCCAACATAGACAGTGGTTAGGGGTTTTTTCAGAGTGCAGTCTTACTACACACACACAAATTATGGGTTATTTTTGACACTTCTGTAGTTTGGGACAGATGTGTTGAAAATGACAGATCTTTTGTAAACGTGTGGAGGCGAGTGGGTGAGAAACAAAAACATCACAGCAGCAGGGATCTGGTAGATCTTGTGGAGCAGGATGACCAAGCTAGCCAGACGAGATGAAACAACATCACTCACACAGAATGATGCTAAACTCTACCTGAACAAAGCAATGAACATATCAGTCTGGACTCGAATCCAGACAACTCCTTCAGCCAATCAGCGTCGCCAAATCTAATCCTTCAGCCAATTCTGATTGGCTAACGATTGACTGAGCAGCACTCAATCGCAGGATTGTTGAACAGGGTAATGAGCACCCCCTCAAGTCGGAACAACAACTCAGGAAAGTTGACGAAATTTTTTCGTACACGACCTGCCAAGATTTTGCTTAAATGTCGAGAGACCAAGCACAAATGAAGCTTGACGGAATCCTGCCCTCTCTCCGTGTTGTGTGGTCATCTGGCTGACTGGGTCACCTGCTGTCTGTAGTGCCCCCCCCCCCCCCCCCCCCCTTCCCCCGGCAGACGCCATCTTGCAGTGGGTGGATCTTAGACTGGCCAATGGGCAGAGCATCAGACAGGAAATAGAGAGCAGCGGCGGCATCTTACCCATTTGTTCAGACACACTTCACTGTGGGGGGCGGGACTGCAGCAACACTGCCTGTCTGGCTAATCCTCACCCCACCTCACCCACTGTCCAAACACACATCTATCATTTTACTAACCCACTTTAGATGGAAACACGCCCACTTCCATATGAAAGCCAAACTGGAAAAACATGGAGGCTCGTTTTAACATTTTCTTCTATAGAGTACTGCAGGGATGGCGTATTTTGTAGGCAAACCCAGAGGTCCCTGCATTTCCCTTGCCTCAAAGTCAATGGGATTCAAGTTCGCCATTTCATAAACTGTTGTTAACTACAGACATTATTTAATTATTTAACCAAAATCCCCATGCAAAAATCCCATTGACTCTTACATGAGCGAACCGGAAGTGGTAACAACCAGGTCTTCTGGACTCATTCCTGCAGTACTCTATTAGGAAAATGGTTCACCGCAAGGTGTTTCGGAAAACATTTGAGGCGAGAAATCAGCCATGTGCTGTATCTGTCTGCATCATGTCCACATGTAATGGGCAAGCTGACTTAATATAAGTCCAGTGTGCAATAGCTGCAATTTGACACGTAATGTACATCCTACTTATTATACTTTATATTATACTTTATTATACTTTACTCTACTTACTCTACTTTTGCTTACTTTATCGCATTTTACTACTGTTTTATTTTATGCTATGTGTGTTCTGAGTGCGAGCAGCTGTAACCTGTCCCAATTTCCCCCCGGGGATCATTAAAGTCTTTCTGATTCTGATTCTGATTCTGATTGACATTGACTGCTGTAGATGAGTTTTGGGAGTTTCCAGAGGCGGCGAGTAAAATGAAGACAGATTTGGGTGAAGCGTTTTCTTTCCAAACGAGCCGCCATGTTTTTCCAGTGTGAAATCTGAGGCTTTGAGCATACAGAAGTGGGCGTGGTCTCATCTAAACTGGGCTGGGAAAATGATAGACACGCCAAAGCCCAATGCTGAACCCCCACAACCCACCCCCACATGTTACTGGCTTGTCTACTGTAAGAACGGGCGGACAGGCGGGCGGATGACACACACTATAGAAATGAAACAAAAAGATGTTAGACACATTTAAAGCCACAGTTACAATGAGCAAGAAAGAAAACTCTGGTTTGGAACCTTTAAACATTTTTTTTCTTGGGATGTTTAAACGTTCAACCAGTCAGAAGGAACCAGAGATAGAAACAACACAGGACACTGAGAAGATAACTACGTAGCTAGAGACTACATTGCAATTGAGTACCGCAGGAAAGAGACCTGACCTGTCCCAAGACCCGGATGTTAGCCCTTCCGGTTCCTTCGTCTAAAAGTCAATGGGATTTTTGTATGAGGATTTTGATTGAATGCCTGAAATAAGGTTTGTGGTTAACAAAAGTTTATGAAACTGCGGCCTTTGTGTCAGCAAGATAATCTTCATAGATGAGGACCACGTTTATGACTTTTAAAGCGTGATTTTTAGAAAACTCATAAATCATAAAACTGGTGTTCATGTGTGAAGATTATCTTGATGAACACAAAGTTTGCCGTTTGATAAACTTTAATGACAGACCTTATTTCAGGCATGTAACCGAAATCCCCATACTAAAATCCCATTGACTTTTAGAAGAGGGAACCAGGGTTGGCCTACAAAAATGTCATCCCTGCGGTACTCTATGAGAGAGAGAGAGAGGGAGAGAGTGTCTGCCACACAGCTCATGGCAGAGGAGAAGTGAGAAAGAGGAGCGAGGAAGAAGAGTGAGGAAGAGGAGGTGACATACCGTCTGGAGCTTCAGCCAGAGCTTTGCCGGTCATCTCTCTCTCTCCCACCAGCCAAACGTAACCCGAGCCCGTCATGTTGAGCTGACGGGCGGCTTTATATACCGCCGCAGCTTCATCCTCACTGTACACCAGAGATGGGAAAAGTACACACAATCTTTACTTAAGTAGAAGTACAATTACTTGTGTAGAAAATACTCTGGTAAAAGTAGAAGTACTGATTCAACCGGCAAAGTGATCTTTGAATGGTTTAGATCTCATCCAATCAATCAATCAATCAATCAATCAATCAAATGTATTTATAGAGCACATTTAAACATGACACATGTCAACCAAAGTGCTGTACATAGGGTAGAGATACACAAAAAACATAGCAAAACCAAGGCAGGCCCTCTGTCTCTAACCATGTTAACATTCTGTATCTTGTGGCATCCCACAGGGCTCCTTTCTTGGGCCTTTATTATTTAATCTCTACACGCTCCCACTAGACGTTCTGATACCAATTTTTTCCTTTTAGGGGTGGCTATTGTTTTGTATTTTTCTGATACCGGTGCTAAAACGAGACTTTTAAAATGGTGACAATGCCTAAATCTATACTTTTTCAAATTTAGCAGATTTAAAGTGGATTTATGTATATATATATATATATATATATATATATATATATATATATATATATATATATATATATACATATAAAGAGGATTTCTCTTTATATATACATATATAAAGAGGATTTGAAGTGTAACATGATCAGGACACTTTATTAAACATGGCAGCTATTTCATAGCATTATGGAATATGGATAATGAACATCCACTGATTAAGTTATCCTATGCACAGTCCTGCAAAAGGCCTCTCTAATCTCTTTTAAGATGCTCTCCTATTTATTCCTATGTATTAAGTATTTATCAAGAATATCTAAGTTCCTTGACAAGAAGACCATGATTACATTAGCTATGTCTTTAATTCATGCGCGTAGCTACGGGTGCCTGGGTGTGCAAATGCCACCCACACAGGCAGCTGGCACACCCAAACAGAAAGGGGGAAAAATTGAGTTGTGTTTGTTTGTCTGCAAAACACATCAGCTGTCATGCACAGCCTGTCGGCCATTCAGACCAATAGCGTTTTTGGAGCTGCCATTCTGCAATTCATTCTCTATGTAAGGACGCGCTAGACCAACCCGTTCTCACTCTGAGCGCGTCGCATATTGACGCTTTGTCCTGTCCCTTGTGCGTCGCTTGTTACTAACATGGTACCCTTGAGCGACACATGAAACGACTTGGGCTTTCCGACTAAACTCAATGCAAACCCATGGAAGTCATCTTTGACGCTTATGGCAACTGCTCCCCTATTAGCCTAACTGCTCCACCATTAGTCAACTGCTCGCCCATTAGGGTCTGGAGGAGCTAACCTCTCCCAGACCCTAACCCTAAACCTAACCTCTCCCACCCCATGCCTAAACCTAACCTCTCCCAGACCCTAACCCTAACCCTAACCTCTCCCACCCCATGCCTAAACCTAACCTCCCCCAGACCCTAAACCTAACCTCTCCCACCTCCCACGCCTAAACCTAACCTCCCCCCAGACGCTAATGGTGAGCAGTTGACTAATGGGCGAGCAGTTAGGCTGATGGGGGAGCAGTTGCCATAAGCGTCAAAGTTGACTTCTATGGGTTTGCATTGAGTTTAGTCGGAAAGCCCAAGTCGTTTCATGGGTCGCTCAAGGGTACCATGTTAGTAACAAGTGGCGCATAAGGGACGGGACAAAGCGTCAATATGCTACGTGGTCGGAGTGAGAACGTGTTGGCTAGACGTGCTCCTCTTTTAATGAACGCACCTGGTGTTTCAGCGCTGGTGGCGTCTGTTGTTTTTAGAGGAGCGCTGTGGGCGTTTACTTTTTAAGCTGAAAAAGTTGAACATTGAGGTAAAGCGCCCTGATCGTCTTTTTCACTCTTCCTACTGTATGGAATTATTTATCTAAATGCAAGCAATTTGAGAGCATGATTTATCAATTTCACGTTCAGATTTTGGACCCTTGGGGCCCTATTGTTGCAATCGGCGTAGAAACTGCGTTTAAGGCCTGGCACAGCGCAGATTAGTGGGTGTGGACCAGCGCACTCGATATCTTGGTGTCAGCGCTACACGCAGCCTCAACCATTATAACCACGCCTTTTAAGCATAAAATTATGCACCATCAGCTCATTGGTGAAGTGCAGTAAAGAGTCACAAGCTTGCCTTTTAAGCTCCAATTCCAGGTGAAATCCGGTAAAACCAGACAAAGCCAAGCGCCCTGCTCCCCCCCCTCCCTTCATCCCGTCTGTCTGTCTCCATATATAGGCTATTATTCCATATTATTATGCTTCTCAAACCAATCTAACTGCAGTTTAAATACTGCAAGCATGTAAATACACCACACTATAGCAAGATCAAAGTGAAAAGAATGTTCTAAACCATCAGCTAGAAAAATATAGCCTATCCCTATATGATGAGATTAATTAGATTGGTGAAAGTTTGTCCAGAAAGATATCGTTTTCTCTCCCCTGCTGCAGGTAGGATGATGCACATAAATATAGCCTACATTATGTAAAGGCATTGCATAAATGTGCTTTTATTGTAAAACTAAAATGTGAAGTAGAGCCAATTTATTGGAGCGGACATCACAGTAGGACATGACAGTAGAAGCGCGTTACGCTGTCACTTATCTAAATCACGTTAAATCGACGAGGGATATATATAGGCCCAGGATGACATATATGTTTCACATAGGGTGGTGTTTTCATTTCGATGTTTTATTTGGTCCAATATTGAAATGTTCTACAATTGCAGGTTGTGTTACCATTACACATTATTTAGATCTACCTTTATATCTATTTCGGCTCATTTGGTTGCTATTTAGTAGCGAAATGGAGCAGCCCATTGCATGCTGGGACATTTCACAGGCAGTGAACTTACAACTTCTTTTTCCTATGGGATGTGTGTTGTGTCTGTCTGAGCGAGGGAGTCAGAGAAAGACAGAGAAGGGTGAGAGAGGAGAGGCAGAGGAGCGCTCCTCGCAACTGGCGCACTGAATAGGCCTGGTTTCAGAGAGAGACAGAGAAGGGTGACAGGGGAGAGGCAGAGGAGCGCCCCGCTCAACTGGCGCACTGAATAGGCCTGGTTTTCAAAAGCGCAAAGCGCTAAATTTACGCCAGGTGGGAAGATATCATTAGGCCGGCATTTAAGGCCGAAACGCCCATTCTCGCCCATTCAGGGAGTGCGCCACGCCCATTCAGCCTAAAGCGCATTTACCAGCCTAAAGCCATGTTGATATCTTCCCGAGTCAGGCCCAAGGCATGTTTTTTTGCGTTTAAGGCCCGTTTTAGCGCCGAAGGCCTGTGGGAGAATAGGGGCCTTGGACTCTAAAAGCCCCCGTGCGTGCTTAAATTTGCTCTGCTTGTCCTTAAACTGTACCCTCACACTCAAAAGTTTTCTGCTTGGACAGATTTCCTGCACTCAAAACCCCCTGCTCACACTTACATTTCCTCTGTTCGCTCTCAAACTCGGTGCCTGCATGCAAATGTCCTCCCCTCCCCCTTCAAACTGCTTCTGTGCACTCTTGAAACTTCTGCTCTTGGATCTCTTCTCTCCTCTCAGATTTCTTGTGCAACAATCCTGTCAGAAATCCACAGCCAATAGAATGCCAGGATAGTGTCACATGATTGCTGGGTCGGGGATCATGTGACACTATCCTGGCATTCTATTGGTTGTGGGTTTCTGATAGGGTTGTGTCACAGAAAATCCAAGCGCAGACAAAAGATCCAAGAGGAGAAATTCCAAGAGAGAGCACACTCAGTTTGAATGGAGAGGGGAGACATTTGAATGGAAGCACAGAGTTTGAGCACAATCAGAGAATATCTAAGCGTGAGCAGGGGATATTTGAATGTGAGTGCATGGAATCTGTCCATAAAGAAAAGTTTTGAGCGCGAGCGCAAAGTTTTGAGTGCAAGCGTATAGTTTAAGGACAAGCAGAGTAAATCTGAGCACACGTGGGAGTTTTTTGAGTCCAAGGGTCCAAAATCTGAACGTGAAATTGATAAATCATGCTCTCAAATTTCTTGAACAACCTCTTGCATTATGATAGGTAAATAATTGCATACTCCTGTAGCCCGAGGGATTTTCAACCTCTGTTGCTGCCAGAATTAGCAATAATCTGGCTTTCATGTGGACAGTGAACAACATCAAACAGACAAAACTAGCTGGCTACCGGCCGTGTGGTCGTTGTGTTCTGATCAGTACTGCACGCGACTACAGAGGAAAAACAAACGGAGCAGAAAAAAAAACGCTCCGTGCGCTGTGTTTTGTGCACAATGGAAGCGCTCTCAACATGATTTTCAACTCCCCATTGAAGGTAACGGCTAAAACTTATCATGGTTTATAAAATATTGCATGATCTTTGTCCAAACTATTTTACTAAGTACTTCCAGTTTGTTCGGGACACTCATAGGCTGAACACGAGAGCTAGGATAACGAACTTGAAACTACCCAATCTGAAAAGCAAAGTTGGGAGAAGTACATTCCTCTATACCGGGGGAGAGGAGTGGAACAAGATCCCTAACGAAATAAAATATTTTCTGAATGGTTTTAAAAATCCTTCTGAAAAATTGTTGCTGAGTAAGTGAACCATTTAGTTTATAAATGCCTTCATATAAACGTTATCATTACTAGAAAGTGCTCGATTCCTAGGCTCGCCGTGGCCTGCAGCTCGCCTGCTGCGCGGGCTCGACTCCTGTGCGCCCTCGCCCACAGCTCAATTGCTCATCATCGGCCACCCTGTACCCCGCTTGGTGGGCTTGGATGTGCAGCTCAGCCACTGTGCGGCCTCGCCCACAGCTCGGCTGCTGCGTGGCCTCACCTGCCCTATTGGCATGCACAGCTCACTATTGCTCAACCTCGCATTACTGATGACATCACTCACTGATGACATCACAATTGCTTGAGTGACCATCACTGATCACATCATGGAGTGCCCAAGTGACATCACTCAGCGCACAATTGTTCCATTTAAATGGATCAGTGAATAGACATGATGGTTTACGGAGATTTTCCGTTTCTAACCCCTCCCCCTACCCTAACCCTAAAATCTCAGAACGTTACCATTTTACAATTTTGGAGCCAAAATTGTAACATAACGTTGCTATTTTACAATTGTCTGTGAGACTGTCTTGGAATCCTATATGGGCATAAACACACCTATGGACGTTTGCGCCAAGATGCGGCGAGATGACGTTAAGCGCAGCGGGCCGACACGCCCACAATTAGGGCTTTGCGCAGCGCTATTCCAGCGCAAAACGGGCGCTAACGCAAAATTACCGCCTTTGCGAAGATAGGGCCCTTAAAGTCTCCGCGGGTCTGTTGGGGGTCTGTCTTCCTCCGTCACGGACCCAAGACCGTTCACCGACATGACAGAGAAGAAACACAACGTTTTGTCGCTGCTCGTCTGCTGCTAGCTAACTGCGGGATGCTAACATTAGCTGCAAAGCTCATTAGGTTAGCTGCTGTCGGAGCTGTCAGATTCTGCTTCTGCTGGGACACAATTTTAATAGCTGTACACCCTACTACTAACCCAGTATGGATGTGATATGAATTCTTGCTATCATTGTTGTATGGCCTGGCTCCTTTGATTTCTGGGAATTTTTTTTAATCAAAAAACAGTACTATTCGGATGAAACTACTTTGCATAATGGGCCTGTGCATAATTAGCGTACTCGCCAATACCGATACCAGCATTTTAGGCAGTATCGGAGGTATTTCCGATACTGGTATCGGTATCAGAACAACTCTCCCACTGGGATGTATATTAAAGCTATTTGATTGGTTCACAGTTGTGGTATATTTAGCGTATGCCACAGCTAGAGCCGCATCAGAGAAACAGTCCACCTCTGAGAAAACAAATAGTAGCTAGCTAGCCTGCTAGCCTCGCAAACTGTACGCCTTTGCCATCGTGGGAAAGAAATATCACGCTCCTAAGCCAACCCATGTCACCATAATACCCAGAGTGCGTTGCAGTAGTGTTTACTGTCGGCTCCTGCTAGTAACGCCATCAGTATCCTACAGCTGAGCTAGCTAGCTAACATTCGCAAGCTGCCTACCGAATTGGAAACATTTAAGGTTAACTTTTGAATTCTGGGGTGGCTTATATGGATGAGTGGATTGAACAGTGCCTACCAGACGTTATTTCCAGAAAATAGCCACCTAGCCTCGGACCTAACCTTAAACGTTAACGTTAGCACAAGCATTAGCCGCTAGCTAACGGTAGCTGTTTATCACTAAGCCTGTCTTGCTGACGTTACATTCAGCAACTGTGTCGGTTCAGGGAGGGAGGGACTAGCTTCTTACGCAGAAGAGTATGATTTATGAATAACAGCCATTTAAATTGGAGTTGTTGATTCCTTTCATATTGCCATACTTGGTATGCATATTATACCACACCTAAGGGTGTTTTCATCCAACCCTTAGGTGTGGTATAATAAGCATATACCTGCCTCTCGTGAACTATTGCTTAATTGTAACATTGGTTTCCACTAATATGCAGATGAGACCCAATTGTATATGTCACTGGCACCTGGCAACATTGTCCTTTTTTATGTCCCTCATTTTCCTCCAATCTTTTTGACGTTCCTATGTAAAGCACATTGTGCTGTATTCTTTGTACAAAATGTGACGTTTATTATTATCAGTAGACTGACCTGGCAGAGAGGATGATGACTCGAGCCTCTAGGTCTTTGGCCTCCAGCAGCAAAGCTGTCAGGTTGGTCTCCGGGCTGAACAACAGCACCTTCTCTGCCTGGAGAGGGCAGCAAGACAGGCCACAGTGCAGGGCGATAGGCCAGAGCGCAGGGTGACAGGTCAGAGTGCAGGGCGACAGGTCCAAGTGCAGGGCGACGCGTTGCAGCGTTGGTCAGTGAGTGGACAAAACATCACAGGACACATAGAACACACATCATTAGCTTTTAACTGTCAGAGCCTTTCCCCTTTCCCCAAACCCCACCCCCAAAGCCTCAACCATGCTCCCTCTCACCCACGCCACCGGGGCAAAAAAAACATGGAGGGGAAAAAACAAGTTTCCAAGATCTGCCGAACTGAAAGAAAAATCAAACTCGAAGCTTGAAAAAGGAGGAGCGGCAAAAAACTTGTGTGTGGTGTGATGTCTCATGCAAACTGAGGCGCTGTCAAGACTCCAACCAACCAGGGACGTGCATGTCAGAGAAGGAGCGCTGATGCAACCGCAAATCAAGAAAAATAATTGTGGAAGAAGAGGAAGGAGGAGGAAGGCGGATAGTAAGAGCGGTGTCTGTCGTTTTCCCAACCCAGTTTAGATGAAACCACGACCACTTCCATATGGCACGATGAAACCGTAGCCTCTCATCGCTTTCTTCACTATGGTAAGCTAGCAAAACCGTAACCTAAAAAGTTGTTTATTAACCTAATCTTTGCCTTAACCCCAAGATTAATTAAACCTTCAAGAGACCTCACGCCTAGCTGTAAAATACTCCTCATACCTCTGGCAGGCTGCAACAGCTTCCCTGCAGATTCTCATGAATTTTACCTCTTGATAAATTCTCAAATTGACCATCATACCATTATACTTGAAAATATGTACAACTAAATAGTCTTCAAATATATAAAAATTTAGATGAATTAAATTACAACCAGCAAAAAAAATATACTCCGATGGGGGGGTCTGTATTCTGATATCAATCTGCAGGGAAGTCTAGTCACAGTTGCAGCCAGTCAGCCGTAACGTTACAAGGAGTAGAAATGTAAGTGTATTTTTGTAAATCGATGATCACCCAAAAAGTAAAGAAAATAAAGTCATCTCTGAAGTTAATTAGGCATGAGGTCTCCTCAAGGTTTAATCTTGAGGTTGAGGCAAAGATTAGTTTAGTCAACAACTTTTTAGGATAGGTTTTGCTTGCTCAGCTTCATTCGGAAGTGGGTGTGGCTTAATATAAACTGGGTTGGGAACTTGATAGACGCGTGAGGGAGCGGGAGGAGGAGGAGGGGGCAGGGTCAGAACAGAAAAGGAGGTGCGATGGTGCAGAGGAGTGAGAGATCCTGGTGCTGCTCCGCCCTCAGACCTGCAGACAGCCGAGCCGAGCCTGGCTGCATGCAACCTTCACAGGGAAAACTCAGGAGGAAGGAGGGAGGAAGGGCGTCTCTCTCGGCTAGTGGAAACCCATTCGCGGTGTGTGGAAATCATAAAGAACGAAAGAAAAGTAAGGGTGGAGAAAAGACGTGCCACCAGGATAAGAGTCTATCTCTGGAGTTAGGTTGGATCTGGGCTGGTGCTTGCTACCGGGCGAGCTCAGAGAGAGATTGGTTGGGCGGCGTGCATTGACCATGCAAGTATACCTTGGGTCCTCTCCTGAAGTCAAAGGACTGTTGGTCGAGGTTTTCATAGTTCCTGTTTTTAGTCTGATGGGTAATGTGCACAGAGAAAATATGCAGACACAGAAGAATATTATAGACAGTCAGAAATGGGGGGCAGTAAAGCATTCCAACAAATCTCCACTTTTCTGCTTCAAATCAGGAGGATGCGGGATGCTGGGGCACGCAAACACATCAGAGACAGCCTGTGAGTGTCATATGTATGAAGCCATATCACTGCCAAAATCCACCAGTGCAAACTCCAACAGCTGCACACACACATCTCCAACAGCTGCACACACACCTCCAACAGCTGCACACACACCTCCAAAGTCGCACACACACCTCCCTCCAACAGCTGCACATGCAGATTGTTTTTGCGAGTGCTCACGGGGAGAATATCCCCACTCGCACAAGCAGTATTGTACAGTAGCCTGCGAGAAGACCATGCTTTGAGCGCATGCAGAATCCGAAGGAGCGCACAACTGTTATCACCGAGCGCCATACCTGCCAATATTGGGCTGTGAAAAAGGGAGATTTCTAGGGTATTGCCGAATGACCTACCCTCAACGCCCCCCCCCCCATCACATATAACCCTACACCACTAATTAGAATAAATACAATGATGTAAAGCAAATCACTTTTAAATTAGTCTTACATTCATAGCTCACAGTAAAATAATTATTCAATTAAATTAAACAAACATACAAAATTTACAAAAGATGTGATCAAAAGTCGCCATCTAAAATTTACAAAAGATGAAAGAGAAATGTTCTTGGTGACTAGCCATTGCCTTGCTGACTTGCTCAGCCTCTGACACACCTCTCATGAGGAACGTGTATGTTAGCAGTTCCCCTCTGTGCTTCCACGGCTTATTTGTGTTTGGCATGTTTAACGTTAGCTTGTTTGTTTGCTAACGTCATTTCCCCCACTGTGTTCTACGCTAAAGTCGGGCCTGACATAGATTGTAAAATGCCTGGTATTTGCTGATGTGGGTAGCGGTTAGAAACGGGATGGTCTCTCGTACCAAGTGGACTGAAATTTGGCAGCATATCTCTTCTTCTTGGGACCTGTTTGATCCATTTCCAGCGGCAAAGCGAGTGGAGCCCTTTGACTGTATACATATGGCAGAGCGCCTCACCCAAGAGCTGCTTGAGGGAGCGCAGTGACGCACGTGCATCACTCATCACTGCCTCTGGCTGGGTTGGGTTGCCACCAGGTACCGCGACACATATCCTACAAATCATGAGATTAGCAAGAGAAATTACCAAGTGGGAGCACAGCAGGAGAAAAAGTAAAAAATCAGGATTTCTCTGAATGCTTCCTGTCGAAATGGCTGTCAAAACGCCTTATGTGAGAGCTATTTTATTTGACTGAACAGATATGAATGTACACACCTGTCTCTCTCCCTGCACTGTGTAGGTTATACAGTACTTTCAACAAAATGTATGTATCTCGTAACTCCTTCAAATCCAAACTCAAAATCTCCCTGATGAGTCACACATAGCCCACATACATTACACATAACACCTCACACTGCATTTTAACTGTCTACTCCAGGCGTTCCTAAACTTATAAGAATGCCGCAGCCCACTTTGAAATGTGAAAATCTTCCAGGGCCCACCCAACCCTTTAATCATAACTCTGATCAACACCGGAGACTAAGATGACGTATTTCCCTATGTGTTTTTATGTTGTTTTTTTTTCATTAACAGAGCATGTGAACTTGGGCATAAGGGAAATTAATAATTCAATACATCCACATGCAAAAACATTTTGGCAAAATACCCAAAAGCAGATTGCCAATTGCCAACATGTTCTCCCCCCTTACTCATCAAAAGTATTTGCATGCATAACACATTTACAAAGCTGGAAATAAGGACCAGGGTGTAAAGAAATGGAATTCTCCTTTAAAACACTCAAGATAGACACAGGCCTGTAGTTACTTTGTTCCATCTTACTGCCTTTTTTGTATAAAGCAGTAACTCTTGCCTTTTTACATTCCTGTGGGATTGAGAAATTGAAAGATTTCTAATGTGTGTGATGGGCAATGACCTCTACAGAATCTCTCAGGAACTTGGCTGGGATGGCATCCAGACCACTGACCATTTTAGTGATTGTTGTGATTGTTTCCTGGGAAAGGGAGAACTGCTCCTGGATCCTTTAGACTGATAATACTTTTTCACCAGAGGTCCGTCAAACTCCTTTGTGTTAACAGGACATTTGTGCACTAAGTCGTGGTGCTAAAGTAGAAAATATTACAGCATGGACAGGACAGCATGAAGCCATGCTTGGGGATCATGGACATCACCATGACAGCTAGGTTACATTTATCTCTTCTTTACTTTGTGGTAGTGCCTGCTTCTTAATTCTGCCTACAGTATGTCAATATGATCTGTTCAAAATAATTTATATGATGATTAGGAATGCACAATATTTATCGGATACATTATTGGCAGATATGGCCATTTTGTGTTATTATTCCGATAATGACATTTTAGCAGATAAATAACAGACGATAATACTGCCCTGAAAGCCAAAAGGGGGTAACTCACCAGAGTGTAGAACTGAGAAAAATAACTTTATTTTGTGTTGTTGTCCAGCCAAATGTATTGTAGGGAGAATATTGGAAATGTGTAAAACCAGTATATAATAATGATAACATAGACATGAAATCTAATGTTCACATGATTGTGAAGATTAGATTTAATGCCAAATTGTGGCACAATTAGGCTTAATAAAATATAAGTATAAATATAATATAACTATATCATCAGGCCTTCAAATCTAGTTTGGTGGGACTCTTGTTGACCCCTTGTTGTGTGTCTGTGTGTGTTGGCGCCTCGGAGGTTAATGTCATATGAGCTGGCACCTCAGGGGTTAATGACGTATGAGCTGGCACTTCCGGGGTTAATTTTATATTAGCTGGACCTCAGGGGTTAATGTCGTATGAGGTGGCGCCTTGGGGTTAATGTTGTATGAGCGGCATTTCGGGGGTTAATGTCGTATGAGTGGTGCCTCGGGAGTTAATGTCATATGAGTGGTGCCTCAGGGGTTAATGTTGTATGAGCTGGCGCCTCGGGGGTAAATGTGGTATTAGCTGGCGCCTTGGGGGTTAATGTCATATGAGCTGGTGCCTCAGGGGTTAAAGGATGGCTTCACCGGTAACCACTTTGTATCATCTTTGTATAATCTCGGTAATAAAAGCACATGGGCAGTGTTTTGCCTTCTCTCTCTGTTTACCTCATGGAGAAAATGCTCCTGGTCCTGTCTGCAGAAAACTCTGCCCCTGTCATTAAGACTTGTTAAGGCTCTCAATGCAATTATCTGCCATGTGCACATACTTAAAAAATAAAAATAAACAATAACAGCCGCCCTCTGAGCAGATTCCACGTCTCCAGCAGAACTTCCGCAGCCCCGTTGTGATGTAAAACGCGTCACAACGGAGCGCTTTGCCAGAGGAGAAAATGGGAGATGTCCATGAGGAAAACACAGAGAGAGGTAAACACTGCTCATGTGCTTATATTACAGAGAGTATTAATGATACAAAGTGGGTTGATTACCGGTAAAGCTTTCCTTTAATGTATGAGCTGGTGTCTCGGGCGCTAATGTCGTATGAGCTGGCGCCTTGGGAGTAAATGTGGGTGGGGTGGGTGTCTGTGTGGGTGGGGGTGGCATGGTATCGGTCCGATGTCACAATCATGACATTAGGCCCTTCCAGTACTGTAACTCATACTTCAACTCAACCTGAGCATTGTGGCGAGCTGGTACCCTGTTTTGGCGTTGCAGGGCAGAGCATTCAGAGTGCAGTCAAACCAAACCAAACAACCATAACTGATGTTACCTCAGTCTGCCTTGGCTTCTCTAGGGCTTTTGGAAGTTACTGACCCCCTATTAAAAAAAAAAAAAAAAAAAAAAAAAAAAACGACTCGAGATATTTATCCACATGATAAAGCAGATCTTTAATGTTCCAAAAATGACAAAAACAAATGTTTGACAAAAATGGAGTTACGCCCTGGCTTTGCAGGGCAGAACTTGGCCAACTTGGCTTTGTTTTGCCTTGGCAGTGGAGTGGTCCGAAACGAAGCAACGTGCCGTGGAAGCAACACGGACCTTTTCTGGAAGCACACATGAGCAGAAATGAGAGGCTAGACAGTCTATCGCAGTTAGCAGGCTATCCAGACTGAAAGAAGAGCAAACAGCAGAGCGATGGAATTAAATTAAATGGGTCAGCTAACAAGGCCATCAACGGTTTCAGCATGCAGCCATCATCAGCTGTTAACAAGCTGTTAATGAGCGGCTAACGTTACGTTATGTACCTTATGAGATGAGAATAACGGGCTAGTAGTCAGTGATAGTCACTGGCCATCCTCAGAGATACACTCCAACTGTTATAAGATGTTACTGGAATAAATCGCAAAAGGAATTACTGTCTCGCTCTCCTTTCTGCCAACTAATTAGCCATGCCACGTGGTAACGTTACATAACCATAACCATCGCATGCTTTCTGACAGCTGTTTTGCATCACAGCTGAATATGGGCAGGTGCATGCTGATCGAGTCTGTCATCATTTCAGTAATGTTACAATGCTGCAAATAGCTTTTATTCATAATTGAATGAATGAATGAATATGAATGAATGAATAAGTTTCGGTACATGTAAAAGACTGATTTCTCAGCCTGCGTAGCCGAAAGGGTGTAGGTAGAAGCAAAGCTTATACTGACCTACCCCTTTTACCTTACAATTATATGCTTCTCACAACAAATAAATAAGAAATAAAAAAAGAGCAAAGCACAAGATTTGAAATCAATCACATCAGTAAACTTAAATTTCCCATAACAATGAAATGAAGAAAAGCACACAACGCACAATCCAAAAATAATAATCTAATAATGATAATATAATTATTATATTATATATATTATTATATAATAATAATAATCAGTAAATTTAGTTTTCCACACTATAACGAGAAATTATATAGTTTTTATAGTGTCTTTTAAATGTGATTAATGTGCTACATAATTTAATAGTTTCAGGACATGTGTTCCAAATGTTTACACCTTTGACAGATACCCGGTGATTTTTTAAATTTGTTTGAGTCTTTGGTTTAATAAATAATAGTGTTCCCCTCAGGTTGTACCTGGTGTCCCTCATTTTAAGCAGATTCTGGATATGTGGAGGTAGAAGTTTGTTTTTTGCTTTGTACATGGTTTGTATTGTAATGTAATAGAGTAAGTCCTTGAATTTCAGAATGTTTGTGCAGATGAATAGTGGGTTGGTTGGCTCACGGTATGTTTTTTTATTGATGATTCTTATGGCTTTCTTTTGTAGTAAAAGTATTGAATTGGTGTTTGTTTTGTATGTGTTTCCCCAGACCTCAATGCAGTATGTCGGAGCTATTAATGAGTAATATAAAGTGATTAATGACTTTTGAGAGAGGAAATCTTTGGCTTTATACATAATTGCAATGGATTTTGATATTTTGGATTTTATGTAATTTATGTGTGATTTCCAGTTTAAGTTATTGTCAATGATAGCCCCAAGATATTTGGTTTCAGTTACAGCTTCAATATCTGCATCATTTATTGTTAGGTTTCTGGATGGAATTGTGGTTTTATTTCCGAATATAATGTACTTTGTTTTGCCAAGATGAAGTTATAATTTATTAGAATCGAACCATTGTTTGAATTTCTGCAGTTCCTACTCCACCATATCCAGAAGCTGTCCCAAATGGTCCCCACTACAGAACACAGTCGTGTCATCAGCAAATAAAATGCAATTAACTCATTGAGTGCCAGCCACTTTTGGAGAACGGACGCTCCCAGTGCCAGAGTTTCAGAGCGTTTTCAGTGATTTCTCGAGGCCCACAGAATATTGTGTGATATTGCTATGTAAACACCGAACACGCAAAAAGAACAAGGAGACTCTATTGTATCATCAGCAAAAAAAAGTTTATTGATACCATTTTCCGTTCTTTAGTTATCAGCCGGAGAAGATAGGTCAAAAACAGCAAATAGGCATTTCTATCTAGAAGCTGAGATATTCCGCCTTTTGTGAAATGCAGCATTTCAAGCACATTCACGGACTCTGAAGATAATATTTTCTGATGTAGTGAAGTGGTGTAGTTGTGTGATGCCCTGCGTGCCCCACCCCCCTCTCCCCCCCTCCCCCCCTCAACTGCAAACTCCTCCCCACACTAACACACAGCCTACACGCACCCACTCTATTTTCGGAGCGCTCAGTTTTTGTTCCCAGCGCACACGGAAATGCCAAACGGGACTGCAGGGGAAGGTTTGGCCCTTCGGCGTTGGGTGCTGCCTTTCTGGCGGCTAATCGTGTGGAGAAACTATATGCAGACAGACAGACAGAGCCAGAGGAGCTCAGTTGTGTGCGCGGATTGACTGCTGTTTCGCAGGCACCGTCAGTTGCAGCCAGAGCAATCTACATGGCTCTGGGCTGCAGCATGAGCGCTTTCTCTTTGATCAGGGGGCTTTTTCAGGCTATATTTCGGACATTTCTCTAATCTGGAGAGCACTGTGGCTCTGGGCTGCAGCATGAGCGCTTTCTCTTTGATCAGGGGGCTTTTTCAGGCTATATTTCGGACATTTCTCTAATCTGGAGAGCACTGTCGCCACCTGATGAGTCCGTAAAATAGGTTATACAGCTTCAATAGCTACAATATTTGTACAGGACATACATAAGGCTTTGATCCACGTCCCACCGTCAAAAAAGGCAATTGACGACAATCGTCGTCTTTGGCACTCTACGTTAGTATTTGAAATGACGACAGCTGTCGTCATTGGCACTCAATGAGTTAAGTGATTTTGAGACCAAGCTGATGTCGTTAATATATAAAAGAAACAGCAATGGACCAAGAACTGAACCTTGAGGCACCCCACATGTGACCTTCTGGAATTCTGAATTGATTTATGTGGACATATTGATACCGGTTTTGTAAGTAGCTGGTTAACCAATCATGTGCCAATCCCCTGATGCCATACTTTTGTAGTTTAACTAATAATAAGGTGTGGTCTATTGTATCAAATGCTTTCTGTAAATCAATAAATACCCCTACTGTATATTGTTTTTTCTCAATGCCATTTGTAATTTGTTCAACAAAGTCTGTTAGAGCTAGTGAGGTGGTCCGATTCTTCCTGAAACCATATTGTTGTTCACAGAGTATTTGGTGCTGGGATATGAAGTCGTGCAGTCGCTTTGCAAAAACCTTTTCCAAAATTTTAGAGAATTGAGATAACAGTGAGATTGGCCTATAGTTCGAAAATACATGTTTGTCACCAGATTTAAACAGTGGTATCACTTTGGCAATTTTCATTTTTGATGGAAATTTTCCGGTCATTAGTGACAGGTTACAAATGTAGTTTAAGGGTTTGACAATAGAATCAATAATATTCTTTATCAAGAACATATGAAAATTATTACAGTCAGTTGATTTTTTCCCTTTTGATTTATGGACTATGTCAATAATTTCTTCTTCATCCGTTTTTTTAACAAACATTGAATCCGAAATTATGTTGAATGTATTGTTACTTTCCATTTTAGGTGTTTTAATGGAATTGGCTAGGTTTTTACCCACATTTACAAAGTATTCGTTGAACCGATCTGCTATAGGTTTATTTTCCTTAGTGATAGTATCATTATCTGAGTAGAAGTAAGATGGGTAATCTTTAACAACCTTTTTCTTTTTAATGATTTCATTTAAAATCTTCCAAGTGCATTTGATATTTGTTCTATTTTTTTCTAGTAATTCACTGTAGTACTGTTTCTTGCTAGATCTCATAATACTGGTTAATTTATTTTTGTATATCTTATATTTGCTTTCAGCATCCTTAGTTCTAGATTTTAAAAATTGCTTATACAACAGATTTTTCTTTTTACATGCATTCTGTAGCCCCTTTGTTATCCATGGTTTGTCTGCATACCGTTTGTTACCTACTTCTGCCACAAGAGGGCAGTGTTTATCATATAGTTTGGAAATAATAGTAATAAATGAATCATATGATTTGTCTATATCTTCAACATAAATTTCGTCCCAGTTTTGATGTAATAATTCATTTCTAAGATTTTCAATGGTTACATCAGTTATTTTCCTTGTTAAATTTCTAGTTTCATTATGATCGTTTTTTTCAGCAGATGAATCAAAGGCAGCAAAAACAGGCAAGTGGTCACTAACATCACTTATAAGTAAACCACCAGTTAAGTTTCCTTCAGTAACATTTGTTAGTATATTATCAATAAGTGTTGCTGTGTTCGTAGTTATCCTGCTAGGATGTGTAATTGATGGATACAGTCCCATATAAAAGACATAGTTAATGAATTTCGATATTTGTGTTTGACTATGTGGATTTAGAAAATCTATATTGAAATCTCCGCAGACGAATAGTAGCTTATTGCTATTGATTGTGTTATACATTTCTGTCATTCTATCCTCAAAAATATCCATGTTTGATCCGGGAGCTCTATAAACACAGCTTATAATTATATTTTTTGATTTTTCACATTTAATCTCAACTGTGACACATTCCATAATATTATCTATGGAAAAGGACATATTTTTAACAATTTCGCAGTGATGAATTGACTTAACATAAAGTGCAACGCCCCCGCCCCTTTTATTCAGCCTGTTTATAGAGAAAAAGTCATATCCCTCAAGCTGGACGAGATCCTCTTGGTCAGCTTTTAACCATGTTTCCGAGATCGCGATGGCTGAAAAAAGTTTGTTGGTTATTTTTAAACAATCCTGAATAATAATTATCAGCTATCAGGTATAGTGCATTCAGTACACTGCAAAAAAAGTGTTTTTTCTGTTTGTTTTTAATTAGGTTTAATTAGAATTAGGTTGGTTGGGGGTGGGGGACCCCCAACCAACCTAATTCTTCCAACGAAAAATATAATTGACTTCAATGGAACATCTGGGGGGTTTTGTTTATGGGTGTACATGTATGATATGAGGACGGAGAGGTATAATGGCAAGAGGCCGGTGCTCAGTCTCATTACTGTATGCCGTGGAAATTATTGACAAAAAGATATTCATGCAATAATTAATGTTTATTAAAACATCAGAATTTAGGCAGAACAACAGTATCACAATGTAGAACTTGTGTAAAATTATATTGATGAGTTGATTGAATTTCGGTCTACCAAGATTTTCTTTGGTTGAATACAGCCCTACCGGATTGGTTCCGGCTGTAGCCTACCGTTTGCAGCGGGTCTGGGATCTCAGATTGAAATGTGGAAAAGTGGACCCGACTGTCTACTACAACTGTCAATCACCCCTTTTTATATTGTCAAATAACTAATTAAAAACATACTCATCAGAAAAATTACCATTGAACCTACATCAGCATGATAAGAAAAACTACCTACAATGATAGAAACCATCATTGGGAAAAATGTATGTTGCTATGAGGGCCTACTTCATAGCAATAGTAAAATGTAAATGTACCATAATAAAACTAGTCAAATGAAATAGCTCTTCCTTGCGGCGCTTCCACATCCATTTCTCTTTTTCAAAGCATGGTTTTCTCCGCGCTCGAGCAGGGTTATTCTGTGTTCGAGTGCTGTGAAAGCGCTCACAAAAATAATATGTGTGCGCTGCTGTTTGAGTAGCGTGCGCGGCTACTCTACATCCGCATGCGTGGTTCTCAATTGTGCTCGCAGATTCTGGCAGTGATATGACTTCATACTGTCTGTCTGCATGTCTGCCTGCCTGTGTGGAGATAACTAACCTGTACAGAGAACAAAGCTCTTGTCAGTTTGCATGTGATGTGTATGTTTAGTTTGGGAGCTAAATATAAATATCAGAGTGGAGCTGTTGGTTATTTTCAGATGAGAGGAGAGTGAAGGAAGCTGCAGCTACACTATTCGTGTCTGTATGTCTGTGCATTTCTCCATTCACTTAATTTTTAATCTCACTGGGCCAGACCATCTCCACACTTCGTTTAGCGGTTAGGATTAGGGTTACCAGCTCTGGAGAGCCTGGCTCAACCTATACTATCATTCTGCTATAGCCTTGTTTGCATTTATTTAACCCAATGACAATGGCGGCGTGAAGCCCAGCGACGGTGTTCTTGCAAAATAGCATAGGGGAGGAATTTGTTTTGGTGTAATCAAATTGCTAAATTCTGCGAAAGAAAATGCCATGCACACAAAACACTAAATTACGTGTGTCAAGCATGTAAAACCTGCCATTTTAGGCACCTAGGTTGCTTCACATAGCAACTGGGACGGGGACGGGGAATTTCGACTGAAATGGTCAGCGCCAATGGCAGAGCTTATAGCCTACTTCCGTTGAGTCAGACTAATTCATTTTCGCGGGGGCACGGTGGCTCAGTGGTAGAGCTGTCGCCTCACAGTCAGAAGGTCCTGAGTTCGATTCTCGCCTGGGACACTGTGGGCGCTGTGGTTGTGTTCCCCCCATATCTTCAGTGCCTACTGCCCAGGTGGGGTATCTCGTCGTAAGGGCCTTTCTGTCTGTGTGGAGTTTGCATGTTCTCCCCGTGCTCCCCCAGGGGGTTCCTCCGTATATAACCCCCCCACTAAAAACATGGAGAAGATCAGATCGTCATCGTCATCCGACCAGTGACGACAACATCCGAAGTTGGTCCCCGGGCGCTGTACGAGAAAGCGACCACTGCTCCTGGCCTGCCCCCTGGAGGAAAGGACAGGCCTGGATGGGTCAAATGCAGAGGACATATTTCACCGGCCACCATCAGCATGAGTGTGTGTAGTGGCCGCATGCATGTGTTGTAGTGTGTTGTGTGACAATAAAGACGGGCTGCCGTCTGAAAATCGTTTAATCGTTTAAATCGTTTAAAAATCGCAGTTTAAAATCGTTTAAAAATCGTTTACTTAGGCCTAGGGTTGTCAAAAATATTGATACTTCCGTACTTACTCGATACTAAACATTTTAAACAGATACAATACTCCTTTGCTACAGTATCAAGTTTATTGATACCAACAGTGCTTCCTCTGCCTCCTCCATACAAACACACAGGGACACACACACCCAGCACCGCAGCAGCTCAGCCCCTCCATCCTCTCGTGTGCCCCGGCTTGTTGATTTATGTCTTGAATGCATGTTTGTCGCTAGCAAAACAATGTGTGTTTACCGAAGGAAAGAGCCTTGTCAACATGGGAACAGATCCTCCGTGACCAGTTTTGGTGTGAGGTGCTCCCATTTCAACTTTATTGAAGCATTAAACATTTATCATAAACGTTAACGTAACATAACGTTACCCCAGCATTAGCCGTTTTATTATTAGCCGTTAGCCACATTAGCCATTTTCTAAGCTATTCCAAATGTAATGTCAGGCCTGCCCGAGTAATCAACTGTTAATTTAACAAGATTCAAAATGATTTAGCAACTGACAAGTGTGGTGTTTCTCTTATAGTCCCAGATTGAAGCTGAGGAAAGTCGACCTGCAACAACTAGACCCGAACACTCACAGCCTACCCTACCCACAGTGTTTGAACAGCAACGAAAATATGATGCAAGTGACAAGAAGCAAAGAAAATAAACAGGGCTGTAGCAGAGTATTTATGCATTTATTATTATGGATCAGGCCTGTTTACACCATGGAGAGACCTCGGTTCCAACTGGACCACTGCTTTGGAGCAGCAGAGCCAGAGCCAGATACATGGCAGTAACTTTACCCTGCAATTTATAACAGAATTTGAGTGCATTTACATGCAAACAATTAAGGGATAACTGGGAATAATCAGGTAGCTGGCAATAATCTGATTTCCGCATTTACATGCACTTAGTAAATAGCGTGAACTCACCGGGGTCATCCCTATGTTCCCCGGGTCCTATGTTCCCCGTTTTTCCCAAATGGTGTCCACCCGCTATGCCGACCACCCGCAATGCCGACCTCATCAGGTTTAGGCGTGGGGGTGGGAGAGGTTAGGTTTTGGGTTAGGGTCTGGGGGAGGTTAGGTTTAGCAGTGTTTCCCACAGGATTTTGAGAATTTGTGGTGGGGGACCGCAGACCCCCTAGGGGGGTGCGGGGGCATGCCCCCCCACAAGATTTTTTTAAACATTTTAACACATTGAATGCCAGCCATGTTTTCATTCCTGTAGGTAAGTTGTGCCAGGGGTGTTTTTGACGATTCTGGCTCATTTTAGAACAGCCGAGGATTCTTTTCTGTTAAGAATTCATGAACAGCAATTATCTAAAAATAACTAATAGAATGTGTGCTTTCTCTGTCTAAAAGAGTTAGTTTGCAGAGTTAGTAGTTATGTAGATATTAGCCGTTGAGTACAGCATGGTTTCAGCGTCTGGAAATTTATTCAGAGATAAATGGCTTTTTGTGAAACAGTCACTTTAACCATTCATTTTTGGCATCAGTAAGACCGTCAGACATTCTAAACAATAGTTTTGAACAGTAATTTCCTCCATAACAACAGGAAACACCCCTCTCATTCAAACTCCTCCCTCCGTGTGTCTTCTCCTCCTTCCTCCTGGCTGTACAGCGGGCGTGTCAGAAGCGCTTTTGCTGCTGCCTGCCTGTGTGCCTGCCTGCCTGCTTGCCTGCGTGCGGACGCTCCTTGTGCGAGTCAAGATGGGCCGGGGAATGCGTGGGCGATGGGCAGATGTTGATTCTGGCCTTTCTGAGGTGTTTCAAAGTGTGTTTCACCTATGATCTATTTTGCAAATCGCTCTCCGCTCTCTGTGTGCTGCTGCCGGTGCGCGGCCGCTCTCAGGCAAGACAAGTCTTGAATGGATTACTGTAAAATCGCGTCGCCATTTCCTTGAATGGCTTGCTACCGCGGTGTGTGTGTGTGTGTGTGTGTGTGTGTGTGTGTGTGTGTGTGTGTGTGTGTGTGTGTGTGTGTGTTCGCGCGTTGCTGCGCGGCTCTGGGGGGAAGGGATCTCTGTCCGTTCTGTGTGTGTGTCTCGGGCTTCTGACTGTAAAATCGCCATCGAAGAGGCGGCTGCTTTTGGTCCCGTGGCTTTTGGGTCCCATGGCTGTGGCTTCTCTCGGTCTCTGTCGCCACTTAGTGGTCGGTAACATAGATTACACACATGCTCTTGCTCCAAATAGTTATCTCAAAGATGTAAAAGGGGTTGATTGATGTCCCACCGTCAAAAAAAAAAAATCTTTATGTAAGACGAGTTAGTCCGTCCTTGGCACTTAAGCGCTGGATTATGTAAGACGAGTTAGGTCGTCTATGGCACTTAATGTGTTAAAGTAAAATGCATGAATTTGGTGTACTTTGAGAAAGCTTAAGAGCAAAATTAAAAGGCTAGATCTATGAAGAACATGTCATCATTACTGTGCTGTGGGTTTACAATGACAAACTAAATTTCTCCCTATAGGTCAGGGATACTCAACTTGCTTTGCCACTTTCGTGAAATGATAGAAGGCGAGGGGCCAGTTAATAAACAAACAATATACATTTTTCTGTAGCGGATTGTAGGTTTTTGGGGTGTCAGCCGGAGTTTAGGCTGACAGTGTTGTGCACACGGATAGTTAGTTAGGTTAAGTTAGTTGGGTTAAGTACATACATAAGTCCCTGGGTAGCGAGCAGATGGCGGTATTTGACAATTTAGCAGCTAAATCATAGATTATTGAAAGATATTCCATATTCCAGACTGAAATGCTATAACAGAAGTATTGGCCAGAATGACATGAACATTTATTGGACACTTATTCAGCGGATATCTTGCATGTTGCGTTCAGGTGCACTGTAAAAAAAAAAAAAAAAAATTTGGGTCAACATCTTATTGTGGCGGTCAAAATATTATTGTGGCGGCCCGCCACAAATTCCTTTATGTATGGGAAACACTGGGTTTAGGCATGGGGGGAGGTTAGGTTTGGCGTGGGGGCTGGGAGAGGTTAGTGAAAAACGGGGAATATAGAACCCGGGGAACATAGAACCCGGGGAACATAGACATGATCCCAACTCACCTTAAACTGCGTGAGTGCATAGACTGCAATGAATAAACCTGATGATTCAGCAGAAACCAGTGTGTTTATCGGTTTTCTCATAAACTGATAACGGCCTTTATCCAGTAAAGGATGCTGTTTACATGACACTCGAATAATCAGGTAACTCTAGAAATCCGATAATAAACAGTTTATTAGTGTGTATGTAAATGTACTCAGAGTCCTGGTCATGCATAGCTGGGGCTCTATCTTCCCAAAAGCACTAATTTAGTGTTTGCGCTCGTTTAACGCCGTGCGCAATCCAAATTCGGGGCGGACACAAGCGCATGCCTGTGATAATTGTACTGGGCATTGGCTGCCCCATGCCAAAGCAGGCGTTTCAGCGCTAAAATGTGGGATAGATGGCATTACCCTATCGTCAGCAGCGCGCAATTACTTTGCGCTAAGAGCTTTGAAAAGGACCTCTTACGCGCAAATACCTCTCTGCGCTGGGTGCGCTGCACGGAGATTACGGCTGCGCTCCCAGCGCAGAGAGGTATTTGCAGAGTGGAAAGTGGAATTCCTTTTGGATATGTCATTACGCACAGCCTTGCCATCTCACAACATCAAATTATGCTGCTAAAATTGAGTATTAGCAGATAATTCAGTGAGGCAATCAACTACAACTCACTGAGAAACTTTTATCACATCGCAAAGAGGGAAATGAATTGAGAAAACTTGTTGGACAATGGACATAGGCTATTTACCTTCATAATCCGAAGGGTCATTGGCACCACAGACGATCTGTCAATAAGCTCCCTCTGTTCTCGCACGAGTTGAGTACACTCTATTACGCATGGAGAGAATTATAGCATATTGCATTGCCTCGCGCAAACAGCCATTGCAAGACGGGAATCTGATTGGTTTTGATTGACGTACTGCCCAGCCTTGCCTGGCCATGCCTGTGAATAATTCTGGTAGTTAAGACCGCCCAAATCCCGTTTGCGCAGGCATTTTGGGGCGCAGATGATTTTGGCACGGCTCTAATTTGCGCTTGCGACACGTGCCATGAACCTTTCCGCATCCCGGCCAAGAATTGCATCCCCAACATATTTTGGGGCTGTTTTAACTTAGAAATAGGTCACGTCTACCAGACAATTATATCACTTTTAAACAGTTACATTTCTGTATAAATCATTACAAGTATGCTCCCGTGAGGGGGAGATGCTTTTTTTTGCTGATTGGCAGGGAAGCAAAACTCGGCAGAACACCTGGCGGATGGCGCAAGGCGGAATGCTATCTTCCCTGCCTTAAGGCACGCGCAAACAGGTGCGCAATCGCTATTAGGGGATAGCGCCTGTCGGAAGATAGAGCCCCTGGTGTTTGGGCTGTGTTGGGCTACACTGGGGGCAGCTTGAGGGAGGCTTTGGACGAAATTGTAGCCTGCATGAAACATGGATCCTGCCCCCACTACTTAAGACAATTTAAAAATATATATTGTGAATATATGCCCATGTTTTAATAATACAGTAATTAAAAACAAAAGCCTCTTAATGTGTTGTCCTTTTTCCTCCGTGGTATCGAAAATACTATCGAGTATCGATATTTTCCTGGTTATTGATATTGAAGTTGAAATTCTAGTATCGTGACCCTAATTAAGACAATCAGAGTAGAGGAGGCCACTCAACATACTGGACGTTCCAAAACAACCCAACGGAAATAAGTGTAGACAGCAAGCTCCAATTGTGGCACCTGGCATCTTTACTGGTATCTACTGGCATCTTCCTGTGGCAGCGAGAGATGATGGGCATATATATATATATATATATATATACATATACACACACACGCTTAGTATGCGGCAATCTTCACATGTATTTTAAACTAGTAGCGCCATGTCACCGACTCACAGCACAGCTGGTGAGGTGGCAGAGTTTAATAACATCAATGCTGAATGGCGGAGTGATATTTGAGTGATGAGGCTTTTTTTTTCCTCAATATGAGTACGGCGAAGAGTCACACGTGTGCTGATATGCTGATTTGAGCAGATTCGAAATGTTTAGTTGACCAATCAGATGGCTTGGTCGGAACTACCTCTTGTATAAGTACAGGATAATCAAGGTGTGCGTTAAACAATTTTAATGCAGGATAGAACGAAAGTACCACCCAACGCGAACTGACCAATAACCAAATTGCCTCCGCAAATTGACCAATCAGATTGCTTCGTTGGATACTTGTAAAATACACTCCACATAGAAAACATTTCTGCAAAATGCTCAAAAGCCAGATTGCCAACATTTTCTCCCCCTTACTCAGAAATATTTGCCTGCACAGGGGTTAGAGTGGGATTTGGCTGGTGATTTTGAAAAGAAAATGCACAAGCATTTCACTTCCTACCATTCTCCAAACAATGCACTGCAATTGTCTTTGCTTTTAGCTAGATTTAATTCAAATGAGTCTGGCATGGTTTGAAAGCTTGCAGGCTGGGGTACATCACCCAAATCACATTAGTATGTTGCTGTTACAATGCATTAGCTCAAATGCTAACCGTTTCATGTATGTGGACGGAGTATGCTAACGCCATTAGTGCCAAGTTCCAGGATGTATAGTTATATAAGAACACTGATTTCGGTACGGTCAATTCCTCTGCAGTACCTCGGCCCACACTTTAACATGATTTCTCTCATAGCCTGCTGTGTCTGTATGCTCTGTGCTCCGGTGACCTTTGACCTGCGCTGTTAAAAACTGTCATCACCAAGAACTGCATAACCTGTCTCACCTGCCAGATCAGTGTGTGTGTGTGTGTGTGTGTGTGTGTGTGTGTGTGTGTGTGTGTGTGTGTGTGTGTGTGTGTGATGTGTTTGCATGGCTCCAGCTCCCAGTTCCGTCATTGTGCTGTAGAGATGGAACAAAAAAACGAAACACTGGAAAAAAAAGATGAAAGAAAACTATGAGATGGAGAGACTGACAGAGGGAGAGAGAGAGAGAGAGAGACCAACAGACTGGGGTATGAGTCCTGGTCGCTGCACTGGTGCCTCCTGTCATCGACCGGGGCCCTGTTCGTGGGGCAGGAGAACTGGGGGGAATAGCGTGATCCTCCAATGCGCTACGCCCTGCTGGTGAAACTCCTCACTGTCAGGTGAAAAGAAGCAGCTGGCGACTGCACATGTATCAGAGGAAGCATGTGCTAGCCTACAACTCTCCCCAGATTAGCAGAGGGGGTGGAACAAGGACCGGGACAGCAGAGGGAATTGGACAAGTACAATTATGGAGAAAACAGGAAAGAGTGAGGACAGCGAGACAGCAAGGAGGTGGTGCGTGAGGATCATGCTATTCCCCCCCCAGTTCCCCTCCCCCCAAACAGGTGCCCCAACTGACTAGAGGAGGAGCTAGTGCAGGGACCAGGACTCATACCCCACTGGCTTCTCACCCGCAGAGAGGGCCAATTGTGTCTGTAGCAACGTCTGCTGCCGGGAATGGTAGGAGAGTGTTTTGTACACTACCGAGACGCCCGTCATTATTTGAAGTTTTACGGTAATGTGAGAAGAGAAAAAGAGAAGACTTGAGATAAAGAGGACAAGTGAGCAAAAGAAAAGAGAAAGAAGGGATAAGAGGAGAGAAATAAAAGACAAGAGATGAGAAGAACAAGAGATGAGAAGAACAGAAGGATGAGAGAGAAGCTGCTTTGAAGCCTCTGGCAGAAAGATCAAAGCGGGACAGATGGGTGGGTGATGGGTTGATGGGTGGGTGATGGGAGGGTGATGGGAGGGTGATGGGTTGATAGGTGGGTGATACATGAGTGATGGGTTGATGGGTGGGTGTTGGGTTGATAGGTGGGTGATGGGTGGGTGATGGGCAGGTGATGAGCGGGTGGGTGAAGAATGTGAGTTTGTAGTTTTTGTCCTACAGACGTTTCTCAAAGGTAGAAATAATTTGATTGGTTGAGTCAAACCTTGGTGGGCGGAACCAAAGAACCACCGTCTTTGTGAGTGAAGTTAGCTTCACTGGACGGCACGGTGGCTCAGTGGTTAGCGCTGTTGCCTCACAGCAAGAAGGTCCCGGGTTCGAACCCCGGTCCGTCCCAGGTCCTTTCTGTGTGGAGTTTGCATGTTCTCCCCGTGTTCGTGTGGGTTTTCTCTGGGTGCTCCAGTTGCCTCCCACCATCAAAGACATGTATGTTAGGCTTAACACTCCTGAGTTCTGTCAGTGCCCCTGACCAAGGCAATGTCAAAAGAACTGGAGTTGGTCCCCGGACGCTGCACTGCAGCTGCCCACTGCTCCTAGTTCTAGGAAGGTTCCTAGTAGAGGATGGGTCAAATGCAGAGGATGAATTTCCACATGAGGATAAATAAAGGATAACTTAACTTAAACTTAAGCTCACTAACAAAGTTGAATTTCAAAGAAGAAACTCTGGTTAAAATAGAAATAACAAATATTAATGTCATTCCTGTATGAACGGCTCTTGTTTCGGCTGCAGACAGGGTGCTCCCAGAACATCACTGACATTTGGGGGCGGAGTAGGGGTGGATTCAGGCCGACAATTGATGCTAATTGGTTGGGTTGGGCTTGTGCTGTGTACCATTGACTGTAGGGCGACCTGTCAATCACCCCCAAAACATAGTATTTTCTATCGTCTATTTTACGATAAATGGGCAAGTTATATAAAAATTCGTCCCCCATACAGTTGTTATGAAAGGTGAAATTATACAGGCCAAAACCGTGTTTTTGGCCATTCTGTAAACATGTTTAATCGCTGTTAAAAAGGGGGTGAATGGGAACGACTCCCTTTGGGATCCAGCATCAAGTGGCCATTCGAGGAACTACAGCTTTCAGGATCACTTCCGCAGCTTCCTCTGTAAAAGTCAGAGCAAGCCCACTGGTGCTTACAGTATGTGAGCACTCAGCGCTATCCATGGTGCTGATTGCTAATGTTGGCGTCAATCAATTGTCAAGACTTTATCTTCTTGTTAACTCATTCCCCGCCAGGGTTTCTGACCATTTTCACTGATCTCCCGGGACCCAAAGAATATTTTCTTCTATGACTATGTAAACACTGAATATCTCAAAAGAAAGAAGAGGGCCTCTACTTTCTTTGAAAGAAAAAGTTTATTTCTGCCTTCTTCCGTTCTTTAGTTATCGACACTTGAATGTATAGGTCGCTTTAACTGAAAACGTCCGTCTGTCCCCAGAAAGCAGAGAAAAATGGCTTTTTGTGTAGCAGAGCGAGGGAGAGATTCACCCCGCACTCAAAGAGTGCCCGGGAGGTGGCACTCTGAAGCTCGATGTGTGGAAGTCTGGGGGTCGAAATGAATTGAAATTAAATGAATTTCAATTAATCGTCCATAATCTTTAAATCAGATCATATCTATAGGCTAAGTTAGGCTGCTACAACATAGCTACACAACAAACTGAGTCAACTTTGACCTGCCCTGGATGTTTCTCTTCTTCTTCTGTAGTTTTCTCTTCTTCTTCTGTTACCAAACAGAAGCACTTCTCTTCTTCTTCTGAAGCACATCCAGGGCAGGTCAGAGTTGACTCAGTCTGTTGTGATAGCAGCCTAGCTTAGCCTATAGATATGATCTGATTTCAAAATTATGGACAATTAATTTCAATTCAATTGCCACTCGTATGGAGTAAGGCCATAATGGATTACAAAGAGCAGCAGGAGATAAAGCAGTTGGTGCTATCTATGTGACGGACAGCAAACAGAGCAGGCTGTCGGCAGCACCGAGTTATGTTACATCACTAATTAATGTTCTCTATATTATATAATAAGCATATGAGCTGCTGTGTGTGGGAAAATAAGCTTTTGACTATAAATACAATAATTTCAGATGCTGCGTTTTCCTCGTTTTCAGGTTGCAGTTCAAACTGATGATCGTTTCTGCTGATGCTAATCAAACCAAAGTTGTCAGGGTGACTTAAACATATTTAAAGCTGGAAATAAGGTCCAGGGTGTAAAAAAAACTGAAATCTCCTTTAATGTTTTCATATGATCTTCATGCGAGGAAAATACGCCCTGTGTATTTGATACCGTGTGTTTGATACCATGTGTTTCCTATCCAATCCCCCCACGCGGTCCACAGCCATATTGTCAATTTTAAACCAGTCCGCAGTGCAAAAAAGTGTTGGGAACCCCTGTAGTAGTCTACCACAGCTTTAGAGAATGCTTTTGACCAATGGGATCTCTCTCTCTCCCTCACACACACACACTAGGGGTGTGCCACCTTAGGCACCTCACGATTCGGTTTGATTACGATTCAGGGTGCTACGATTTGATGATTAATCGATTCTTACGATTAATCACGATTTTCTATGCATCTTTTTCCCCATACAGGATTTCTTTGTCAGTATCTTTTTCCCCATACAGGATTTCTTTGTCAGTATCTTTTCCCCATACAGGATTTCTTTGTCAGTATCCATTAATTAAAGTAAACAAACAAATTTACCTCCATTATCTTTTATTTAGATCAATCAGACCAAACAATACATCCAAAACATTTCCCACAACAAAAAGCTGCTCTTATTCACAACAAATTACAGGTGAGATTATTTTAAATAAAGTGCCTTTAGAAATAAGACTTCTTTTCTTTTAACCAAAATTCTCTGCTGTTTTCACAGATTTCTGTACTGGCAGGATTAATACAAAAATAGCTTAATCTGTTTATTCTATTCAGTAATAGAAAATAAAACTTTTAACCAAAATCCTCTGCTTTTTTCACAGATTTCGGTACTAGCATGTTTGTTTAATACAAAACAAATAGCTTATTCATAAATAATAAATAAAGACTTCCAAACAAAATCATTTCTCTTAAATCGCCTGAGGGACTGGGTTGGCATCTCAGGCCCCGTTTTAACTGGTTTAAATCCTATCTCTCAAATAGGACATTCTCAATACTACTTGGTAACTCATCATCTTCTTCTGCACATATCGCCTGTGGGGTGCCACAAGGCTCAATTCTAGGTTCAATCCTCTTCTCTCTATATATGCTCCCATTAGGTCATGTTATGCAAAAATACAACGTGTCCTACCACTGTTATGCGGATGACACGCAGATTTACATACCTATCACTTCAAATGACCAAAATAACCTAATCAATCTTCATACTTGCCTGTCCGAAATCAAAGAATGGATGCACCAAAACTACCTTCAGCCTAACAACAATAAAACAGAAGTACTACTAATTGGTCCACACTGCACAACTGAACAGCTCAAACACAAGCTAGGCTCCCTAACTGCCTACGCTACACATTCTGCTAGGAACCTAGGGGTTATATTCGACTCCAACCTCAATTTTGAAGAGCAAGTGAAGAAAGTTGTCCAAACATGCTTTCTGCAACTGAGAACCATCTCCAAAATTAAATCTTTTATGTCTTTTAGCGACCTGGAAAAGGTCATGCTTTTATCTTCTCTAGACTTGACTATTGCAACTCACTATATTCTTGCCTCAATCAGAAACAACTGTCACGCCTACAACGGATTCAAAACTCAGCCGCCAGACTCCTAATGGGTATTAAGAAGAGGGACCACATTACACCCGTTTTAGCATCACTGCACTGGCTTCCTGTGCGTTTTAGAGTTGATTTTAAAATTCTACTAATTACTTTTAAAGCCCAACTCGGACTAGCCCCAGAATATATAGCAGACCTTTTAACATTTTATGAGCCAAAACGTGATCTTAGATCATCCACCCAGCGACTCCTCATTGTTCCCAGGTCGAACCTCATAACCAGAGGAGACCGGGCTTTCGCGGTCAGGGCCCCCAAGCTCTGGAATGCACTTCCCCCAGATATTAGACTTTCAACATCAGTGTCCATATTTAAAAAACAGTTAAAAACATACCTTTATAAGATGGCATTCCCGTAATCTGCACCTCTATCAAACTCTCCAATTTCTGTATAAATAAGTCTGTTTTGCCTTTGTCTGGTAACTGTTTCTAACGGATTAGAAATAGCCTGTGGTTATTTAATTATATTTTTATTTGTCAATATTTGTACTATTGCTTGTTTTATTGCCTTGTTAAGCACTTTGTAACATTTGTTTTGAAAAGTGCTATAAAAATAAAGATTATTATTATTATTATTATTATTATTTACAAATGACCAGTGAGCAGCATAGCATCCCACAACAAGCTGCTACTTTTAGCAACAGCTCAGCTGTATGTGCACCCGTGTGGCTCTCAGTCATCACTCTTGTCTGGAGGACATAACTCACCAGCTCCCAGTCGTTGTCACTTGTTATGAAGTGTGCCGTTACCGTGACATACGATTGAGGTGCGACTGAAGTCCATGCATCACATGTTATAGCCACCCTGCATGCTTTCTTCAGGGATTCCAGTACTTCGGTTTTGGATGTAAAATCCTTAGCTATGAAGGTAGCAATGGAGGTTGAGATTGTTTTCGCCCTGTCAGAGCCGCGGGGAAGTTTTCTGAACCCGTCCTCAATTCTTCGCTGGTTAGCAGTAGCAACAACCAGCGTCTTCTCCTCCTCCCACCCGGGATGGAAACGCGTGAGGTGCTGCCTCATGTTCGTGGTGTTGCCACTGTACTTGATTCGTGTTTTACACGTCTTACACACGGAGTAGCTTCTGTCAATCGTCGTTCTGCCTTCATGTTCATAAAACCCGAATTGCCTCCACACGGTGGATTTTAACCCAGATGGGTGAATCTGACGCTCAGTCAGAGCAGCCAGCGCGTTAGCTGCCGCCGTCATTTTCTCTGTATACAGTCGGTCTTATGAGTCCGTCCCTTAAAACTGTCCGGCCGGCTTTTTTCGTTCCGGGCGCTACGGCTCTGTTTCTGTGGTCAGGAAAAGTAATCCATAATCGAACATTTTGCATTGATTTGAATCGTTACGTGTCTCATCGCGATGCATCTAAGAAACAATTTTTCGGCACACCCCTAACACACACACACACACACACACATGTGTGCGCACACACACCCTATCTATCTCTCTATCACCCCGTTGTGCTATGTCATTTGAGTCGCCGCCTATGTAAATTGCACAGCCTTTTCTGGCAATAACCGAGAATAACAAACTCTTTTTTTGTGTAACTCACAACTCGTAAATTCTGGTAAATATGATATTTCTGAGGTGCACTGGAATGCAGCATTACTTTAGCCGGATATTTGGCTGTGCGCACTGAGGTTTAACTCAACCAATCAGATTAGTTCTGCCTCCAGAAACGTCTGTTAACTAAAACTCCAATCTGAGATTAAAAAGAAAACAACAGCCAGCGAGCATCTGACACACTGACACAACAACACACTCAGAAAATCCCTCACACACTTTGTACAGTCTTCGTACTGACTGCCATGCGTGTGTGTGTGTGTGTGTGTGTGTGTGTGTGTTTTTTTATGTGTGTAGTGTACACGCGTGTCTCACCTTGGTCTCTCTCTCTTCCAGCAGTGTCTCCAGTCTCTTCTGTGCTGCTCGCCCCTCGTGGTCGTCGCTGACGATGAGGATGATGTGATTCCACCGGAACTCTCTCATCATGTCGAACCACACCTGAGCCTGGTGCGAGTAGGGAGGGACGGTCCGCAGGAACGACAGGTGGATACTCTGCAGGGACGGGAGGGGTTAGCATGGAGCTACTATAACTCAACATAGTGTAGGCAGAGCTGTAGTGGAGGCTCAACGCACGTAAATGCAATTTACGCACCTTTTCAATACGACATAGCATTGACTCACCTTGATAAGATCGTTTATGCACTTATTATTGGGCAAGTTTGAATCAACTCTGTTGTTGACAGAGCACACCAAGGAATTTACACACCTATTAAGAAAAGAAAACAAATTGGCAACCGTATCGCACCTACTCAGGAAACTCGCCTCTGCCTTGTCAAGCCGACTGTGGTACTGTGCACCCTGCGCTGGTTCCCGGGGAGAGCGGGGCCAGTGAGGTCGATGTCTTTCACAAGCTGCCTCTCCGGAGCCCCGCTCCTTGGACTCTCTATACCTGCCTGCCCAGACAGTGGCAGTGCTTCCCCTCAAACAACTACCCAGAGGCTAGCCGAGTAGCCATGTGTCTGAGGTAAAATAATATCAGAAGTAAAATAAATTATCCAGTTTGAATGCAGTGCCAGCGATGCACATTTGCCGACCTGACCGCACTTGGTGATCTGAAAACGGCTTGGTTAAAAATGTGGGGGGAAATGGATGCTAGCGTTTCATAACTGAAGGGTGCAACACTTGGTGTAATTTCATAAATGAGACATTAAAGGGATATGCCAACATTTTGGGAGATTCGGCTATTTCCCTACACAGAGCGGTACAGCCCTCGCTGCTACTTTGCTAGCGCTACAATGGTAGTAGTAACGGTACAGCTGCCTACTCCCGTTCAGTCACACAAAATACACATTGCAACAGCGCCAGAAACACTCACATGCACATGTGTACTCACCATGCGATTAAATAATAATCCAAAGTTACTGGAAACAACCATTTTCTAAATAAATCCACACACCAAGATCTAACAAAGATTAACCAAACTAACGAAGAGTAACTGAAGTTACTTCCTCGTTTCCCATGAGGTGCTGTCATAGACTATATAACACTAGCACCGTCACCAAGCTAACGATGTGACGGGGCGCAGTCCACCGTCGACCCTATGCTTCTCTTCCTGATGTTTGTTTGTTAGTTTTTCACTGTTTGCTGTGGCGTCTATGATTGCTTTGTCCTCGTTTGTCTATGGTGCAATATGAAGATGGATTACTCGCGGTGGGGATCATTACCATCTTGATCACTTTTATACGTGAGAATTTTGCTTTGACTGGGAACAACAGAGCCAGTGAGTACCTGTCACCTGCACTCACGCAGGTTCCACTAATATACTCAAGGGAACACTGGTGTGGACTTAAATCATGAAGTACTTGCTCCGGTTGCAAAAGTCAGTTATACAGTAAATGGAAAAACGGAAAAAAGAAAAGAGGCTCGCGGGGGGGGGGGGTTGGGGGGGGGGGTCCGAAACAGACTGAGAAAAAGAGGAAGCAGACAGCCGCTCCCAGTCATTACTCTGTCAACCTTCAGATCACTGAGTATTAAAGTCGATGAGATCGCGGCGCGTCTCACACATGAGGAATATTTTCGGAGTAACCTGATCTGCTTTACTGAGACGTGGCTCCACAAGAGCAGTGCAGATATCGGCTTTGATGGCTATACTGTGATAAAAGCAGACCGCGATAAAATGTCATCAAACAAGTCCATCGGTGGAGGGCCGTGCATTTTAATAGACACTGCACTCAATTCAAAGTGCATGAAAAGGTGTGCACTAAAGACTATGAGCTGCTGTCGGTATCTTTTAGACCGTTTTATCTCCCGCGGGAGTTTGGACAAATCACTGTCATCCTTGTCTATGTTCAGGGCCAAATAATAAGGACGCTGCAGAATCTATAAATGACAGCTACAATGCTGCGCTTTCTCGATCGCCAGATCAACCTGTTTTTGTGTTGGGTGACATGAATACATGTGAGCTCACCTCACCCCCCAACTCTGCAGCAATATGTAACCACGCCCACCCGCTCCACTCGCATCCTGGACCAGTGCTTCTGGAATATCCCGGGCGCATACAAGTCTGTGAGCCGACCTCCTCTCGGAAAGTCGGATCATAATGTCATTCATCTCTTCCCAACATATAGAGATAAAGTCAAGTGGGAGATACCACGCTTGAAAACTGTACATCAATGGTCTGACGATGGAGAAGAGGAGCTTAAATATTTTTTTGAGACAACAGACTGGGATGTATTTTTTGACGCATGCCCTGATCCTGATGAACTGACGGACACATTTACATGTTATATTAAGTTCTGTGAAGAGACTGTTAATAAAACCAAGACAGTCAGGGTATTTAGTAATAGCAAACCATGGTTGTCCAAAGATCTGAAAGTTTGTCTAAATGAAAAAAGGGCTGCATTCTTGAAGGGTGAAATGGACTTAGTGAAAGAGAAAGAGAAGGAGTTTACACAGGGTTTTTACTGCAAAAAGAGTTTTTAAGAATAAAGTTGAACAAAGATTTTGCACAGGTAATGTAAAGCAAGCATGGGCAGGACTAGATAAAATGATGGGTAAGGAAAGGAAGAAGCAAAGTGTGAATATAGTAGACAGTAAATTTGTAAATGACTTGAATACATAATGGTAGGTATGACGTGGCAAATCCAAGTATAGGCTGCAATAACATCTGAAATCAGATAGGTAGCTATGAACCTATTCAGCTATCAGAGAATGAAGTAGCCACGGTTCTGTCCAAAATCAAACTCAACAAGGCACCCGGGCTTGATGGCCTAGAAGGAAAGGTGCTCAAAGTATGTTCCCAACAGCTTAAAGGGGCTGTCACTAAATTAAATCAAACCCTGCTCAATAGTCTAGTTTGGCCAAACCCATGGAAACAGTCTACAATAATTCCTGTGCCTAAAGTCTCTAGAGCAACAGCTTTTAAGGATTTTAGACCAGTGGCACTTACGTCAATTTTATCCAAATGCATGGAGAGAGTCATCATCAGTTATCTTATATCCTCTGTAGAGGATGAACTTGACCCCCTACAATTTGCGTATAGGCATAACAGTGGGACAGAGGACGCGACTCTCACTCTACTGGATTTAGTAGCTAAACACCTACAGTTACCAAAAGCAGTAGTTCGAATTTTGTTTATTGATTTGTGTTCTGCATTTAATACTATGCAAGTTATTATTGTGCTGGAACGACTGTTAGAGATTAATGTGAATGGGGGTCTCATTCATTTAATTAGGAGCTTCCTAACTGACCGCTCTCAGAGAGTTCTGATGAACGGGGTGTACTGGTGCACCCCAAGGCTGCGTATTGTCCGCATTGCTGTTTTCAATTTAGTGTAAATATGATGTTTGTTAAAGGCCGGCTTTTCCGTGGGGAATATGAATATATATTAAATCTCACGCCCCTAAGGTTCTCGAATCCGTTGAAATTTTTGAAATTGGTTGTTTCCCGCCAGAGATATCACCAGAAATACACTCTGTGTGTGTGTGTGTGTGTGGGGGGGGGGGTGGTGGAGGGGAGGGGCGGGTGCGGGGACCCGAAATACTACATTTCCCACAATGCACTAGGGATGCAACGATTATAAATTTTGATGTACGATTATAGTCTGAGAAAAAACCACGATTATCACGGTTTCACGATTATTGTTATGGACGTATAAAAATCACATGAGCATTCTCTAAATAGAGCTTTTATTGTATTTCCCCCACAATCTTAACAGTTGCTGCCTTCCGGAATACTAATGCACGATATGGATTTTTACAGCCGATAGTATAGGCCTACGCTAACCGATAAATATTCTCCTGGCCAATAACCGATACGTTAAACATACTATTGTTACTTTTTTCACATTTTTGTATTTAAAAAAATAAGTTCTTAACCTGTATTTTATGCACACCTGGGATTAAAAAAAGAAGAAAGGGCAGATGTAGTGAGCAAAGATGGATGATTTAATATTCCATGGCTCTGACCTAATCAAATCTAACTGACATCACTATTGTGAACATAAAACAAACAACATTTCTGATCTAATATATATATATATATAATACAAAAAATATTTTATTATTATTTTATAGAAGCGAAAGCCTATAGCTGCTTAGTCTGCAGAAAAAAACACAAAAGGCATAGTAACTTAGACTCTTATTGGCATGTTACTGGCAACTAAATGTGCCGTCTGAAATGAATTTTGCATTGGGGTCAGTTCTATTGAAGTGATGATGGGGCAGGCATGGAAAGCCTCACTATAAGCCATCATGTGTCGTTTCACTTTTTACTGGAAAATGCTCCCTCTGGATTAAAGAAAGGACACTCTGTGGTGTTGACTGGTGTTTGTTATGTAAATGTGCGCATTTGTTTTCCTTGTCTCAGTCAGATCATGACTGCCAAGCAGCTAGCTACGTTAGCTTCACGTTATTAGGCCTACATGTAACGTTAGCGGGTTGCTTTTGGAGTTGACACAAACCCTTGATGTTTCTTTTCGTGTAAAGCATGCGGTTCTCTATGGTTTAGGCCAGCGCTGGGAGCATGAAGTGCTTTAAATGCGGGGATGTTTGGTCACAACGAGCTTGAGGAACTATGTACGCTAGGCTATGGCCAGCTAGCTAACATTAGCCACAACAGCTAACGTTAACGTCAATGACTGTATGTTAACGCTAAACAAATCCGCTGCCTCTTCCCCACGTTTGGTTTAACGTAACACCAGCTCAGACTTTCCCCTAATCTCAGAAACCTTGCGGGACATGTATTGCAACATTTATGTTGGGCATCCATGGCTAGGCTACAGACTGGCTACTACTGGGAGACATGGCAGCTGCCTGTGTTTGGTGCCTCCGCTAAATAGTCCGTGCGGAAACGAAGCGAGAGAGACAGGTTCCTCTCCTTCCAGCGCCGTCTGCGCCGCATGGGAGTTTAAACTGACGGACTGTTGTGAAACAAAACACTCGGTGTAGCGGAGCCTCTGCGGTTATATAACCGTGACGTTTTAAATCGCGGTTAATAGTCAAACCGGTTAACCCCTGCATCCCTACAATGCACTGGGCTCGCGTGGCCTTCGTTTTCACGCCCACCCCTCAGGCATTTGGCTGATATCAAACTCCAGTAGGTGGCGGTAATGCACATATATGCTTGCCAACCGCCATAAAAGTCGAAGAAGAAGAAGGCTTCGACATAAAAAGATTTAGTAGAAGAAGAAAAAATTACAAAACATCAAAAAAAAATTGCCTCCAAATTGCACCAAATTTAAACGGTAGTATATATGTGGGGAGATGTCTTCATAAAAAAAATTTCATGCATTTTAACGCATTTTTGTAGGAGTTTGATGTTGTAACCATTTCATGTAAAAATGTGTAAAATCGGGTACATTGCTCAGCGTTGATTTCGTTACTTCAACGCATCTACTACTAGATGTAAAATTTGACGAGCTTTCCAATGCCGCCAGTCCCGTGTCTGTCCGTGCTTTCCTTCCAGAGATATGGTCTCTTGGCAAGGAGCTATGGGAAGCTAATATTAGCTACCATAAGCTAGGCGGTTGAAAAAGATGGCTGCCTTTTGCTTTTCTTCGAGGCCTCTGAAGGGGCGTGGAGGACCTCTAGAGGCGGGACCATGGCTCACAACACTTGTAGTTCATAGGCCCTCAACTTCCGCAAGGCGGACTCGGGCTAGATGACGCGTAACGTGTCGGCTGGCCCGAAAAATATGTGAGAGATGGTTGATAGGCCAGGCAGGGAAGCACCAATTTCAAAAATTTCAACGGATTCGAAAACCTTAGGGGCGTGAGATTTAATATATATTCATATTCCCCACGGTAAAGCCGTCCTTTAACAACTGTAACTTGAAGTTGTTGAAATATGCAGACGATATGGCCCTCGTAGGTCTTCTTAGAGAAGACAATGCCATATATGAAGAGGCATACTTCAAGCAGGTCACTGCATTGCAGGACTGGTGCCGGGCAAGTAAGCTAGAAATGAATGTGTCCAAAACAAAATAACTCATTATACAAACAAAATCAGGGGAAAATAACAACATGGTCCCTGTCATGCTCAATAACCAGCCTGTAGAAAAGGTCAAACAGTTCAAGTATCTGGGGACAATCTTTGCCAGAGCCTGACCTTTGATCTTAACACAGACTATATATATAAGAAAGCCAATCAGCGATTGTGCTTAATCAGAAAGCTGAGAAGCTTTGGTGTTAGCCAACACATTCTCCAAACAGCATACGCTTGGTTGAAACTGTCATGTCTTATAATATGACTGCCTGGTATGGCAACCTAAATGTAAAAAGTAAAAACAAACTCTCTAGAATTGTTAAAATAGCAGGTAAGATTATCAGTAAACCACAAAAACAGCTCTGCAATATTTTTGACAGGGCTGTAAATAGGAAGGCTAGAAAGATCAGTGGTGATGCCTCACACCCACTGAACTTGGCGTTCGAGCTGCTCCCATCCGGTCATCAGTTTAGGGACCCAAGGGCCAGCCGGAATATCTATAAGAACTCCTTTATCCCCTCTGGCATACTAGCACTGAATAAATAAATGAATCTGTTTTGTATGGCATGCTCAGCTGTGTTATGTAGCCATATAGGTTAGGTAATATTTGAGGTAGGTAGGTATTTCTAGGTATTTAGTTAGGTAGGTAGGCCTTCTACATAGGTAGGTATTTTGTAATTTGTATTTGTTTTTCCATGACAAGCTGCTGCTATCTGCTAACTTGCACCATGTATGATGTATGTTCTATGTTCTCTATGTTTTATGGTGTGCTGATTGTGCACAACACGTAACATACTGTTTGTGCTGTGAAGAGAAGCCAAAGACAAATTTCCACTAAGGTGGACAATAAAGTAAATCAAATCAAATCAAATAAATATGGACGTAGCTATCCCATTCAATTTCGTTTTCCTGGCGGAGTTCAAATGACGGGTGTTGCCATCTTGGTTTTAGTGGGACAGAAGGGGTTGAGAGGGCGGAGCTAGGGGGAGCGTGGATGGGATGAGCACCGATTAGCATAGCCTATGGGGGCTTACGTGCTAACAAACACGCTCACCTTAGCTCGCAGTGGGAGCTCCCCAAGCTAGCTGAAGCTAGGCCATACAGCTAACAGGCTACGGGCTACATCCAGGCCATCCACCTCTGTTCGTTGCTCCGGTTGGGTCCGTGAGGCAGTGAAGAGTCTTCCCACATTTACGTTACGTTGAGGTAGGCTAAATTAACACAAAACTACAATAAAGGTTGAACCAAAGATGTATCTGTTATTGACATTATAGCTACTAGTGCAGTGCCCGTTCCCCCATGCGCTCCCCCCCCCCCCCCCCCCCCCCCCCCGCACACACACTGCACTCTGTCAGGTCCCCCTAAGCACACTCCCCAAGTTTGAAGTCGATCCGACAAACGGTTCTGGAGATACGCGAAGGACAGACATACAGACAGTCCTGGAATAAGTCCAAATTGCATGAAATGCGGCACCGCACTCCATTGGAGTCCGAGCAGCGCAATCCCCAAGTTTGAAGTCTATCGGACAAATGTTTCTCGAGATAAACTGCTTTATGTGTTGCCAGTAGGTGGCGCAGGAAATTGCAAAATTTGCAAGAAATTCAGCGTGCACTACTTCGAGTTCCCATGAGCACACTCCTCAAGTTTGAAGTCAGTCGGATGAACGGTTCTCAAGATAAACCACTTTTTGTGTTTCCAGTAGGTGGCGCTGTGCCGAATTGCACAAAATTCGGCATTGCTCTATGTCAGGTTCCCAGCAGCACACTCTCCAAGTTTGAAGTCGATCAGATGAATGACTATCGAGATAAAGTTTTTGTGGTGCCAGTAGGTGGCGCTATGCCAAATTGCACGGAATTCAGCTCTCTGCACTTTGTTGAGTGCCCTTAAGCGCACTCCCCGAGTTTTTAATTTTAAGTCGAAAACGGTTTGTGTTGCCAGTAGGTGGCGATATGCCAAATTGCACGGAATTCAGCTCCCTGCACTCCCTTGAGTACCCCTAAGCGCATTCCCCAAAGTTGAAGTCAATCGGACGAACGGTTCTTGAGATAAACAGCATTTTTTATGTTGCCAGTAGGTGGCGCTATGCCGAATTGCACAAAAACAGGGCACTGCACTGCACAATAGAGCACACTCCCAAAGTTTGAAGTCGATCTGACCAACGGTTCTCGATGGCATGCAGCAGATTATGCTCATCCATAAGCAGTGGTGGAAATAGCCAGGTTTTACTCTGGGAACCCTACTTACATGGGATGGGGGTTCCCGGAAGTGGCGTGGCCCTAGAGCAGTGATACTCAACTTGCGGCCCCGGGGCCAGATGCCGCCCACGACAGGGTGCAGAGTGGCCCCCCAACCATTTCCTAATAATTTCACGTTAGTTTTCATTGTGAATTAGAATCTAATTCACAATAATAATGTGAAAATATAGCCGCAAGCGGCAATGGCAGGGGTTCAAGCCTTGCGCAAATTGAACACCTAATAGTCCTTGAGGCAAATTTGTAGAGCACGTTCGGGTGAACATGTGGAAGAAAGTTGCTTTAAAATTTGAGAAACAGCCTGGGAGTTACAAACGGGTGTGAAGTTACGGCATATTTTGTGTTAGGCCTCGCCCACTTTTTACGTCTGTGGCGCCCCCTTTTGGACAAATTGTGATATAGCCTGTCAGAAATGCCATTCCAGATGAGGCTGAGAAGTTTGCAACCGATTAGGCGAATGGACTTGATTTACCGCTATTACATGCTTACACAATAGACCCTGCCCACTTTGATGACAAAACTTCAGATTTTGACTAGGACATCCTCCTTGATATATCTGCCAAGTTTCACGATCATTGGACAAACAGGTGCGGAGTTATGGCCTTCTTTGTGTTGGGCCCTGCCCATTTCTGGCGTTTATGGCGCCCCTTTTTGGTCGAATTGCACAAGATTTGACAGACATGGTCAGTGATGATCTTCGAAGATCTCCAGCAAGTTTCGTGAAGATTCCTTAATTGGTCATGAAGTTATGACAATTTAGCTGAGAAGCCACGCCCTCTCACAACTTTAACGATTAATATCTCCGAAACGAAAGTAGATTTCAAAAATCCAAAAATCAGGATTATAGCGCTTAGTCCATAGATGCTTACTGGCGATTTTGGTCCAAATCGGTCAAACGCTCTAGGAGGAGATGTGAAAATGTGTTTTCCACACTTTTCAAAATATAAAAAAGAAAATTCCAGACGGACCTTAAGGGTCCATGAGGCAAATTTGTAGAGCAGGTTCACCTGAACATCTGGAAGAAAAAGTTTGAAAATCAGAGAAACGGCGTGGAAGTTATGGCCTTTAACGTAAAACCTTTTAATTATAGCGCCACCTTCAGGCCGATTCAAAAAACCTTTCTTGAGCAGAAATTAGCACCCAATATCTGTCATTGTGCCAAATTTCAGGTCTCTACCATTTACCAACTCCCGGGAATTTGCGTCGAGGCAGATGAACAACAACGACAACAACGACAACGAGAATAATAATAAACCAGCACAAAAACAATAGGGTTTCAGCCCCTTCGGGGGCTTTATTACCCCTAATAAAGTTTGGCTGAGCTCGAGTTAAATTGTCAAATACCGCCGTCTGCTCGCTACCCAGGCACTTATGTATGTACTTAACCTAACTAACTTAACCTAACTATCCGGTGTGCACAACATTGTCAGACTAAACTCCGGCTGACACCCCAAAAAACTACAATCCGCTACAGAAAAATGTATATTGTTTGTTTATTAACTGGCCCCTGGCCTCCTATCATTTCACAAAAGGGGCCCCCGGGCAAAGCAAGTTGAGTATCCCTGCCCTAGAGGATACTATCTCTGAATGCGTGACTCATTATAGCCTACCATTATAGCCACATAAAAAACTATTATAAATCTCACTTAACTAAGATCACTTTGCTCTACTGATTATTTCCCCTTGATTGTATTCATGACAGACTTGTAAATGCATATTTGGACAGGCACATACATAGGAGATTTCTTCACCCTCTGCTCTTAATTGGAACCTGAGGAGGGATGCTGCCTCTGTGTTTACTTTCTCAGTTAGTGTCAACAACGCTACTTAAAGCTGGGACTTAGGGCTCGAAGGAGCAGAACTGAAGACAAATATTGAAATATTGAATGTGTTTCGCGTCCGAATCACACGAAAACAGGGCACTGCACTCCCTCAGGTCGCCATCAGCGCACCCCCCGAGTTTCAAGAGTCAATCCGACCAACGGTTGTGGAGATACGCGAAGCGAAGGACAGACAGACAGACAGAGAGAGAGACAGACAGATATACGCCATCGTCATTATAGTGTAGATTATAACATACTAAGCATATAAATATTGGGACATTGCACAAATATGACCAGCTAGCTACCGTGAAACATTAACATTTTATTTTACTCCGACAGCAGTGTGGATCTTGGGTGACGGTTGGGTGAGTGTGCCATGCTGCTGAGAAGGCCTTGGGGATCAGCTTCAGGTGGACTGCGTTTGAATGGTATTTTTCTTTTCTCACGTCCTCAAATGAAGTTCAGCAACTGCACCAGATGTCATCATCCACTGTGCCTTTTACCCACAAGTCTTTATATCCACATTATTGATGGTTATTTATAAAAAAAAACAAAAAACATTGTGTAAAACAATTTGTGAAAGCACCAATAAGGAAACCTCTCTTTGCATTTCATTTTGATTGGTGTTTTAATAAAATTACTTTGTATGTTTCTATGACTAGTGACAACTAGGAAATATCACCCAAGGAAATACCAACAGATACACCATACAGATTCTTTGTCATTGTAAACATAAATGAGGGAACAGAGACATGGGGCTCTATTTTTCCCCTAGCCTTAGGCGACAAACTGGCCTTAAACGCAAAAAAACACGATTTACGCCTGCCTACCGCTGACTCGGGAACATAAGGTCATGTTTTTACACGCCGAAATGCACTTTATGCTGAAGAGGCGTGGCGCAGTGCCAGAATAGGCCAGAATGGGAATTTCGTCCGTAAATACCAGCCTAAAGCGATCTTCCCAACTGGCGTTAATTTTGCGGTTAACGCTTTTCAAAACCAGGCCTTATTCTGAGTTATCATTGCATTGTAATGTTTGTTCAATGTTAACTGAGTAGCTTGTATTATTATGTTTTTCTCTTGAGGTGAGATCTTTATATAAACCCGTAGTGGGTTTCTATCTCACCTGCACGTTTTTTTCTCCAATGTTGTAAACATTTTTTATTTTGTTTCTGTTTTTCTTTAACGTGCAAATAAACATAAACATGAACATATTCAGTGCGCCGGCTCCCCTACCAAACGCCACACACAGACATACATTTGCATCTCTCCCAGCATGCATTGAGGCTTAATACATTTTGACAAGAAAAAGCAACCAAATCAGCCTAAGTAGGCTAAGTGGTAGATAGAAATAATATTTATGTTAACACAACATACAATTCTAGAACATTTCAATATTGGACAAAATAAAATGTAAAAATCAAAACACAACCCTATGTGAAACATACATGTAATCCAGGTCGTATATATATCCGTCGCAAATACGTGTTATAGTCGAGTGACAACCGTAACACGGTTGTAATGTGATGTCTGCTCCAACAAGACTTAGCTTACTTGACACATACTTTTTCAATAAAAACACATTTATGCCATGACTTTACATAATGTAGGTGCATCATTTAGCCTGTGCTGTGATGTGCAGGAGCAGCAGGTAGCCTACAAGTTATAAAACTAAGCCTGCCCTGAATGAGCCGAGTGGGGGTGCTTGTTCACTATTGTGAAAGTTATGTGTTTACAACATATAAAGATCATGGGAGTGGATGGTATCAGGAATGTCACCGATAGTTAACGTTCTATATTGTACAGGGAGACCATTGATTGATTGATTGATTGATTGCCTTTATTAATCCCACAGTGGGGAAATGTACTCGTTACAGCAGCTCTCACAAGGAAGACATAAAAACAGCTCTAAAAATAAACACAAAGATAAGTCCAATACACACACTAAAAGATAAGAACAGCAACAGTATACCAACAACAACTAACAATAGCAACAGCAGCAAAAACCATTAGAATGTTAAAGTGCAAAACTATAAAGTGCAAAACTATAGCCAGGAGCACACAATAACAATAGTTACCAATAAAAACGACAACAACAACAGTGCTATATTGTGCTGAACTATTATTGGATGTTAAAAAGTCTGACAGCCGTAGGGACAAAGGATGTGTGGTAGCGCTCCTTCTTACACCGTGGGTGTATCAGTCTGGCACTGAAGGAGCTGCTTAAGGCACCCACAGACTCATGCAGGGGGTGAGAGGAGATGCCCCTGATTGTCGTCAGCTTGGCAAGCATCTTCCTCTCACTCATCACTTCAATGGGGTCCAGAGAGCAGCCCAGGACCGAGCCAGCATTTTTAACCAGTCTATTCAGCCTTTTCCTGTCCCTCTCAGTGATCCCTCCTCCCCAGCAGACCACTGCATAGAAGATTGCAGAAGCCACAATAGTGTCATAAAAAGTGCTTAACAGAGACCTGCATATAGAGAGCTGCACCCTCGCGGGCCCCTCGGGCCTGCCAATACGGGCCGAGGCCGGGCTTGTTTTTTCTTTTTTTGAGTGCCAATGACGTCGAACGACGTCAAATCAAATAGTAACGTAGAGTGCCAATGACGTCTAAAGACGGCAAATGCGTTTTTTGACGGTGGGACGTGGATCAAAGCCTCATGCATCTCCTGTAAAAATATTGGAGCTATTGAAGGTGTATAACCTATTTTACGGACCCATTAGGTGGCGACAGTGCTCTCCAGATTAGAGAAAGTTGAGGAAAAACAGCAGAAAAAGCCGTGATGAAAGAGAAACCGATGCATGAGCCAGAGCGGCACAGATTGCTCTGGCTGGAGCTAACGTTAGCTGCGAACAGCAGCCAATCCGCTCCCACAACTGAGCCCCTCTGTCTCTGCTGCGATAGTTTCTCCACACGATTAGCCGCCAGAAAAGAAAACCAAAGCCAAACCATTCTCATGAGAATGGTTTCGGTGTCGCGCTGGGAGCCGGCACACAAGGCGGAGCGCTCCGAAAATAGAGTGGGTGCAGCGCACTTTGAAACGCGCAGCAGAAAGCCTAGAATCGGACGCAGCTTCATCCCAGCTCACAACCGAAACCCCAGAAACGCAGACGAACTCAGCGAGCCCAATCCAGACTCCCCCGACGAGCGGCCGCCATCCGAACGTGGATCCGCAGGCAGCAGAGCCTGCCATAGCAGGCAGCAGAGACTCGCCTGACACACGCAGCAGAGCGAGCAGAGCCACCAGAGACACTCCCACGGAGGAGGAGTTTGGAGTTGAGGGGGGTGGAGGTGCTGTTTTATTGAAGGAAATTACTGTTCAGATGTTTCAGGTCAGAAAATATTAGCTTCAGAGTCAGTGATTTGCTTGAAATGCTTCATTTCACAAAAGGCTCATTATCTCAGCTTCTAGATGGAAACGTCTGTTTTTGGTGAAATCAACCTATCTTCTCCGGCTGATAACTAAAGAACGGAAAATGATATCAATAAACTTTTTTTTGCTGATGATAGAAGAGAGTCTCATCGTTCTTTGTGTGTGTTCGGTGTTTACATAGTAATATCACACAATATTCTGTGGGCCTCGAGAAATCACTGAAAACGCTCTGAAACTCTGGCACTGGGAGCACCCGTTTTCCAAAAGTGGCTGGCACTCAATGAGTTAAAAAAATAGCAAGAATTAGGGGATACATGTCCAGACAGGATCTAGAAAAACTAATTCACGCCTTCATTTATAGTAGGTTAGACTACTGCAATAGCCTTTTTTCTGGTCTCTCCAAAAAAGAACTTAGGCAACTTCAACTCATTCAGAATGCTGCTGCTAGAGTTCTAACAAAGACTAAGAAAGCTGATCATATCACTCCAGTTATTAAGTCCTTACACTGGTTGCCAGTGTGTCAGTGTGATTTTAAAATACTGTTATTAGTCTATAAATCACTTAATGGCCTAGGCTTAAAATACATAGCTGAATTGCTCCCACGCTACGAACCGTCTAGAACTCTTAGGTCAACAGGGTCCAGCTTATTAACTGTCCCTAGGATCAAATCAAATCATGGGAAGGCTGCATTTACCCACTATGCTTCTGCTAGCTGGAACAAATTGCCTGAAGACCTCAGATCTGCCCCAACCTTACTTACTTTTAAAAATAGACTAAAGACTTTTATGTTTACCGTCGCTTTTAACTGCTGACAGCTACTATGCAAACCCAATGAGTCCTCTATAAGTTTTTAGCTCTTTCTGCAACTGCTGCGACTGTTGCTTAATGCACTTTTTATACTCTTTTTTAAAGTTTTGTTGTGATGCTTTTAAATGTCCATTTTATTCTCTTCTTTTCTTTTCTTTTTCTGTCAACCATTTTATGTGAAGCTGCTGCTTAATGAAGTTGCTTAATGCACTTTTTATACTCTTTTTTAAAGTTTTGTTGTGATGCTTTTAAATGTCCATTTTATTCTCTTCTTTTCTTTTCTTTTTCTGTCTGGTAGCACTTTGAATTGCACTTTGAATTGCTTCTGTGTATGAAATGTGCGATACAAATAAACTTGACTTGACTATATTCAGTGTGTGTGAAAAGGATAATATTATACACTCAGGTAAGCATACTAACACAGATGGTCGTCTGGCTGTTAGCAGTTAACGCTAAACGTTAGTTGACCACCGACAACAGCATTCACTCACGGAAAAAAGGTATGGTTACTACAACGCATCGCAAGAAGGCATATTTATGGTCCAATATTTGGATAAAATTGACAAAAAGACCACAACACCACAAACACGAACGGTAGTATGGCAGTATGGCCGCCTGTCACTCAACCGGGACACGCCCTTCATTATGCATAACTTTAAACCCTTATCAAATGTAAATGGATGAGTTATAAAAGATATGACCCCCTACAGTTGTTATGAAAAGGTGAAATTAGCTATATAGACCAAAACCGTGTTTCGGTCCAGGCTATAAAGATGTTTAATTACTGTTACAAAGTGGCGCATTTTAACAGGAACGACGGGACTTCTGACTCCTGCCTCAAGTGGCCATTCGAGGAATTAGAGTGGAAAGTGGGTGGAGTTGCCCCTTGGGTGCTGTACACAGCGGTTAGTTTGGTTAATTTGCACACAGCGCATGCGCTCTACTGATGACTGCACACAGCGCATGCGCCACATGGCAAACAAGGAAGTAACTTCGGTTATTCTTTGTTTAGGTCTTGGTGTGTGGGTTTACTACGAAAATGACAGTTTAACGTAACTTTGGATTATTATTTCATCACGTGGTGAGTACATGACATGTACATGAGTGTTTTTGGTAAATGTGCATTTTGGGCAACTGAACGGGAGTAGGTCAAAATCCCATACTCCCATTGTAGCGCTAAGCTATTAGCAGTGAGGGCTCTCGCAGCGAGTTTGTACTGCACACAGATTGAAAATAAAGCCATGTACGTTCTAGTTTTAATATAGGCAATATGGCAAATGGCCTAAACTCCCAAAAAGTTGGCCTATACCTTTAAACGTTAGGTAGTTGCATAGAACCCTGAACTACTGATATCAAGATCGCAAGAAACTGAGTACCGGTATATCTTTGGAGGGTCAGGGTGACAGATACACGATTTCAGATGGACAAGCCCGTCTTTATTGTCACACGATTACACATCAACACATGCACGGACGGCCACAACACACACATGCTGACGGTGGCCGGTGAAATTTGTCCTCTGCATTTAACCCATCCTGGCTTTGTCCTTTCCTCCGGGGGGCAGGCCAGGAGCAGTGGTCGCTTTCTCGTACAGCGCCCGGGGACCGACTTCGGATGTTGTCATCACTGGTCGGATGACGATGACGATCTGATCTTCTGCATGTTTTTAATGGGGGGGGGGGGGGGGGGTTATATACGGAGGAACCCCCCTGGGGGAGCACGGGGAGAACATGCAAACTCCACACAGACAGAAAGGCCCTTACGACGAGATACCCCACCTGGGCAGTAGGCACTGAAGATATGGGGGGGAACACAACCACAGCGCCCACAGTGTCCCAGGCGAGAATCGAACTCAGGACCTTCTGACTGCGAGGCGACAGCTCTACCACTGAGCCACCGTGCCCCCACAGTGAAGTTTCCAGCACAAAGACTGTTCAAAAACCATCAAAATGGACAAAAAACTGCACAAGCAAATGCAGGTGTATGGAAACAATCTGGCAAGATTCAGTACGTTTACATGCAGAGTTAAGTCGAGCTATGGTTATAGCTTGATTAGGCTATTTACTCGGACTACTGTATTGTCCCAGTATACAAACACGGGTGGGAAATATTCTTTTTTTTTATAGAATCATGTTGCCTCCGCTACGATAGGTGGCGATATGCACTCTTTCCCCGCAGGCTCCGCCAATTCTGACAGCTGGTAGCATCAAGTATCTTAATAATGCAGCTATTTCATTAAAAAAGATGATATAATTACACAAACATTTCCCCTCAAAACGATCACTTCTGGCCCGTAAGATGAAGGAGGAGAGCGGCTGGGAGACAACCCACAATGCCTGAGCCTCCATGCACCGAAGGGTCTTTCAATGCTGCGACGTAGCACTGGCTCTATTGCAGCGGATTGGGAGTGATCAACCCTTCCGCGGGCAACGTTGCAGACAGAGTAGGAAGGCTGATCCGTAGCGGCTGCTTCCGGGACGCGGGTCGGGGTCTTAATCGGCCTCGGCCGGGTCTACTGGGCGAGGGTGTATGATGTTGGAATGACCCGAAACACCTTGCGACCCCAGCCAACATCACTGATGACGCGTCCCAGCGCATGCTGAAGTATGTATATTTTGAACATTAAAAGAAAATATTTTTTCTAGACACAGATTTAGCTCTACATCAACGAACTACACATTTAGCTTTAGATAATCGCTCCCTGGCTGCTAACATAACAGTTTTAAGTTCGACTTCCAGGTCAATCGCATTATCTGGGTGTATTAGTCGGACTTTTATAACTTCGATTTCAATCGAGCTAACATGTTTAACATGGATTTCAACTGTGGACTTTGGACTTTCTTGACATGCATAGTTATCTTTTAACTTGACAAAATTTACATGTGGACCTCAAGGCACAATTCAAAAGGGATCAAGAAAACGGTTGACTCTCGCCGTTCACCACCATTCATATTTCTTAAGACCTTGGTACGCATGGTGAGGCAGGAAGTGACATCCACTTTGGCTCTCTATAATCCGTCTATGGCGATATGGGAGTGCTGCAGTATTTTAGAACTAGGACACAGGGAGCCGATAACTCTCCGTATATTATTATTCCATCAATATTGTAACGCTGAAGAGAAGCTTCCTGAGATCACTCGGAGTACTCCAGAGACTAAAACATACATGACTGTGTTCTGACATGTGTCTGACCCTGTTTTCAAAGCAGCGCCAGTAACGACTTTTGATTATTATTGATTAATCATCTTTGTTTTGAACATCTAAAAAGGAGTAAAAACACCATAAAAGCAAAAAAGATCAATATAACAAAACAAGAATAATACAAGCAACATAAATTGAATATAACAATCACAATTACAATTACAATTATTTGTTGTCAGAACCTCCATGAACGCTGACCCACAATAACTGCCTAGAAAGCACGATTATGTGGAGATGAGACATGTGCAGGAGAGCCTGACTGAGACGCTCTGGGTGCCAGCTAGGTGGGAGGAATGGAGAGGGTGGTCGTGCGCACACAACTCCACGGTGATTTATTGTTTTCATCGATGCATGTGGAGACGGCTCATAAGTGTGCATTCTGTCACTCTGCCAATGAGGCTATTTTTTCTTATGTTACCCGTTTAATTCCTGCGATCTAACAACTGCGTGTTACGCTGTGTAAATTCAAAGTGTCACTTTGATCTTAAGTTCCACGGACAGTTATCCTATGCGCAAAATAAAGAGACTGTCTTTTTTATTCTTTTATTTTTGCGGAAGGTATCGGGTCTTTTCAAATCAAAAGGCTCAAGTCCAAGTGAAGTCACGAGTCATTGGTGTTCAAGTCCAAGTCAAGTTACAAGTCTTTGTTGATTTTCTCAAGTCGAGTCTATAAGTCATTAGATTTGTGAATGTGACTCGAGTCCACACCTCTGCTATTATCATTATAGTATAATCATCACTATAAGCGGATTCCACTGTAGTAGGCTATAATATAGATATAGAATAATAATATAATATATAGGAATTACAAGATGCAATACAAGATATAGCTTACCATAAGTACCAAATCAATATAAGATACAATACAAGAATTATAGAGCTATAGGATCTATAATTTATAGAAACATTTGCCTGTGATTAACTGGACTGGGGGGGTGAATAGTGTGACAGAGTCTGACTCTCAAAATATGATCAAGCTCGTGTCTAGCACAATCCAAACCTTGTCACAATAACACAGAACGTCTTTGTTTTACTTGTTTAACAAGCTGAAGCATATGCTCTGCCTGTAATTCAAGAGAAGTCTGCCTTTTCATTTCATATTTAATTTTAGTTCAATTCAGATGATTGAAACTGGATTAGCATGGCCCCAGTTTAATTAAAAGTTATGACCAGTTTAACTAAAAAGCATATGTGCCTGTGATTCCTTTTTATGTCATATTAGTTAAATTCAGACTATTGAAACTGGATTAGCATGACCAGGTTAACTTGTTTTATTATTATTATTATTAACTTGTTTAAAAACATATAGGCATGTAATTCAAGATAAATCTGCCTTTTATTTCATATTTCATACAGTTCAAATAAGACTTTCTGAGCATGACCAGTTTGACTTGTTTAAATTTAAAAACATATAGGCCTGTAATTCAAGTCTGCCTTATTTCAATTGGTTTTTAGCCCTAGTTGCACTTCTGTTGCACTTTTTTGTTCATTTGAAGTTTATAACAGTGCATGAAGGCATTGTGTATTAAATTAATGCGCTATTTGTTGTGCAATAAATTTGAGTGGTTTAAAAAAAAATCTGAAATTTGGGTCGCGACTTCATGACAAGCAAAATAGTGGGTCCTGAGGCTACACCAGTTGAGAACCACTGCTTTAGAGGCCATATCGCCCAGCCCTAGTAGCTATATACTGTTGGAGAAAATGAAGCAATCCAGTCTGTCCAAACTTTCGCCAATCTAATCTCATCATGACCTGCAGGGAATAGGCTATATTTTGCTAGCCGATGTGTTTAGAAGAACATTTTCAGTTTGTTCAGACAGTCTTGCTGTAGTGTAGCTTTATATTTTACATGCTTGCTATATTTTAAAATGCTGTGAGATTGTTTGGGGAGCATATGAGTGCATGAGGCAGGCACCGCGCGGGAAGTGGGGAGCTGCCGGGGCTGCAGCCCCCCCTGGTGGCGGCTGCAGCCCCTGCACCTTTCTGACGCAGCCCCCCTCAGCCCCCCTGGATTTTCACTTGCCGATAATTTTAAAAATGAAAATGTTGAATTCAAAACATAAAACATAGTATAAACTCTTTTATAAATATGGTTAGAATGTTTTTTAAAGAGACTATGAAAATATATAGCCTATTTATTGAGGAGTGCTTTATAATTAATATTAATATTAATTAATATTTTTCATCCAATTTTTATCCCCCATTAGTGCTAATATTTTTATTTATTTATCCTCGTTGCTGCTCCACCCTCTGCCGATCTGGGGAGAGCCGAAACTGGCCCCATGCTTCCTCCGAGACATGGGCAGCCGCTTCTTTTCACCTGACAGGGAAAGCTTCACCGGTACATAGCACGTGGGAGGATCACGCTATTCCAACGAGTTCCCCTCCCTCCAAACAGGCACCCCAAACGACCAGAGGAGGCACCACTTCAGCGACCAGGATATTGAATGTTTTGGTGTGGGGTTCCTATATGAAGGAAACATGCAAAACAACATGCAAACTCCACACAGAAAGGGCCTTTTGACGACCCCACCCGGGCAGTGGGCACTCAAGGACATGCGGACGGGCACGCACTCCTTCAGTGCTCACAGCGTCCCATGGTGGGAATCGAACCCAGGACCTTCTAGCTGTGAGGCGACAGCGCTTAACACTGCGCCACCGTGCCCCATTGAGGAGTGCTTTTATTGTGAAATTCCTCCTCATGGACCGGATCTTCCAAATCCACTTCACGTCTGTGACTTGACACGTAGCAGCAGCAGCAAGCAGGAGAATGTATCTGATTCCCCGCCAGCAGTAATGTAAACATTTCAGAAAAGTAAAGTGAATGCTGTTAGTTACCAAAGTTACAGAGGACACCACGCCATGTTAATTACCAGCGTTACTGAGAACATGCCAGGCTCGGCAAGTGCCACACAGAAGGAAAACAAGTAAGTGGATCACTCGGTAATATTTTGGGCAATTTAATTCTGAGCATGTCAGTATATTTGCTGCAGTAGCCTAGGTGTAGATGTCAGATCATATCAAATGAGAGTTTTTGTAGGCTACAGTGTGTAAAAACATGGTAGGTGTTGTTGCAATTATGCTGACCGTGCTGTAATATTAGGCTATTCCATGCAAGTTTTACACATATGGCTATAACACGTATTTACGAGGGATATATATACCCCTATTGTAGTATGTGTGAATACACTTAGGGTTTAATTTCATTTCATTTGATTTTGTCCAATATTCAAATATTCCAGAATTGCATGTTGTGTTAAAAATAAATACGATTTCTATCTAACACTTTTTAGCCTGATTTGGTTGTTTTCTTCTAAAAAGTTATGCCACAATGCTTTCTGGGAAGTATGCAAACACCACTGGTGTTTGGTAGGAGAAGTGGGGGGAAGGGGTGGATGGGAAGAAGGCAGCAAAAGGGCAGGTCCATTCAGCGCTCGCGTGCACGCACCTTGCGCATGAAGCGCAACATAGTTTTCATTGACAAAATTAACACTGCTTTCATAAAAGATGCTCCAGTGTATCCTATGCTAAACGAGCTGAGTGAGGAAGCGTTGAAGCAGCTTTCTTAGCATTTACAGAATTCAGTCATTTCATTCAGTTAGGAACAAAAAAGACTATTCCAACGCAGCCCTCATAGCTGCAGCTCACCTGCCTGCTTGATGAACCTGATGATGATGATCATAGTGATGGAGAGGAGGGGGTAGGTCTACTGCAGCTGGTGATGATGATGATGGCGGAGGTGATGATGATGATGGTGGAGGTGATGAAGGCTACCTTGTCAGAGTAGATGGACATGCGTGTGGTCAGGCCGACCACGGGGATGCGGTAGAATCCGGCAGTGTAGGAGACGGGCGTGGGCGTCAGGTGGTCGTTAGACTGGGGTGGGTGGCTCACCAGGATGGCATACACCTGCAGAGGAGGGGGAGGAGGAGCAGAAGAAGAAGAAGAAGAAGAAGAAGAAGAAGAAGAAGAAGAAGAAGAAGAAGAAGAAGAAGAAGACTTGCTTTACTTAGATGTTATTGTAAAACAGCTCGTGGCCTCGCTCTCTCTCATTTTGGGCTGGACCGCACCAGGCCAGCCCTACAAACCCTAAGGGCCCTATCTTCGTACAGCGCTATCGTTTGCGCTGCGTTTGCACGCCTCTTATTGCTATCTTCCCAGCGTCTTAAGCTATCGTCTGCCTCCACCGTCCAGTTTTGCACTGGGATGACACAGGTGTAGGTGTGGCCCAGGCGTGTCCGTGGGCCTCTAGCCTATGTCTCGCGCAAGTGTCATTTAGCGCTGTGGGGAAGATACCGTTGGTATCTGCCGAGCGCAAAGAGAGGTTTGGGCGTTGCCTGTTCCAAAATATGCGTTCCAGCGCAATGTGTTAGAAAAAGGGCCTTGGGTGCTCTCAATTTTAATGCCAGCAAATAGCTGGTCTTAGCGCAAACAACCCCACTACGCCAGGCGTATGCCTGAGCGCAGACAGCATTCATTCTCTGGCGCAGTGCAGGAAATCCTCACTTGGATAGGCCCATTACGCACGGCTCGCGCGCAGACATACTTCCCTCCACAGAATGCAACGTTGATTTTCAACTAACCTACACTGCAGAAAAAAACACACCTTGATTGAACAATGAGAATTTGTTTGTCATGGTTTTTGTGCGAAAAAGTGATTTGCGTTTTGAATTGGATTATCAGGGAACAAGGGTCTGGCGGCCGGGAGTCTGTGTGTAGCGCGGGGAGGGGTGCTTTGTGTTCGGCTAGTGTGCCGTGTCCTGAAGGGGGGTCTCCCTGGGAAGGTGTGAGCTGGGCCAGGCAGGCAGGCCGGGGGGGTCGGTGCACAGGGTGGGTAGAGGCACTGCCGAGGCACCGAGGCAGCGATGTGCGTGGTCCCGTGGATCGAAATCAGTTTCTGGCAGCAAATCACTTTCTGACACAACACCGGCCAGTAGGCTATACAGTAACCATTGATAGTATACAGTAACCTCTCTCCCTGCAATTGCACCATGCAACAATAGCTTAACCCGGGTGGACAATTCTGGTATAGGCTATTGAAATAGGCTAGAATTAAAATCTCACACATCTACCCTATTAAAGAAATGAATATTTTTTAAATGTGTATGTTATAGCCTATATGAGCGAAATGACTAATTAAAAGGCTACTAATTACAAAAGCATCAATTTTCGTTACGAATCCGAACTGGTTCATCCTCCAATTCTCTCTTCCCTCTCTCGTTCTCTCCCCCCTCTCTCTCTCTCTGACTCTCTCCCTCTCTCTTTTCTCTCTCTCTCTCTCACTCTGTCACTCTGCTTGCACTGAGCAAGAAAGAAGCTGCTGCCTGTTACAGACGTGCAGGCAGTGACACTGTGGCTTTTAAGGAGAGTGATCTCAACTTGTGGTGAATCCTGTTAATATGCCATAAACACGCCTATCGGGGTTTGTGCTGAGATGACGTGAAGCGCAAACAGTAATGCAGGAAGAATTACAGAATGACAGCGTTTTCGTGTGAGGACTGAAGGTGTTTCAGAGCACACTCGACATGGTTTACTAGGAGACATGACAACTGACAACGCTTAGACTGAGGAATGACAGCCAAACCTCTGAATGATGAGGATGCCCTAAAATGGTTGCCGTACAGCAGACCACCCACACCAGAGAGCGGAGGAGAGGAGGGGACCACAGGCCACCCAGCAGGCGACCGGCAACCAAGCCACACTTACAGATAAAGCCAGCCTCACCTGCAGGCACTGTTAAGTAGGCCCATGGCAAAAACAAAACAAAAAACGGTCATTTCAAGGATGTGAAAATACTCCTCCTTTTCCGTAACACTTTTACGCTGTTTATTTAGCCTCTTCACCTTTTAGTTTTAATATTTTTTTATTGTTTGTTTTACAGATTGTATTTAGTAAACTTAATAAAGTCTTGTTGACTGATCTTATGGTTTTGGCTCCTCAGTGTCACTCCCTACCTGACGACCAAACAAACAAAGAACCATTTGTTTAAAGACGCTGGAAACCCAACATAAATATGCATTTTGAGTTCATCACACCACAGGAACCTATGTTAATAAGTCACTAGACTCAGCCCTCAGTTTCACTACTGTAAGACTGAGAATATTACTATTTAAATCTTGCATCGGAGAACCAATCATGAGTGTTGTGGGCGGCCCTGCTTTCTGGGGGCAGTGACGCTCATGCAGAACTGGTGCTGTCGCGTTTGCGGAGAAACATATTAATCACTTCGAAACAAACATAACCTATTAATAGGACGTGTTTCATTCGGCCCCGGCGGCTAGAGGTCTTTCCCCCAGCGATAAGCCCGACTCCCGAGGCTAACATTACAGAGCCTGCTGATCAGCTGATGACTTCACACAGTAGCAAGCGGACCACTTCCGGGTAGGACAAATTATTGTAAAATAAACAACAGGTATAAACTCTCTTTGCAGCACATCAGTGTCTTGCTCTAAATTGGAACTATGAAACATTGCATTGCCGCTACCAAATAAAATTCTAATAATAAATGTAGGCGTGTCTGCTGCCGGCCTTTCTCGCCGGGCTCAATGAACCAGATTTGGAACAGTAAATTCCCAGACGTTTGGCAGTAAGGTGGCGCTGTTGGCGCCGCTCACCAAACGTCTGGAAACCGAGACTAATAAGTCACCAGCCAAATTTGAACGATGATGAACCTCGCAAAGTATATAAATTTAGGTTTGAAAGTCATGGAGAAACAAGCAGAAATCTCCGCTCTGTCTCGTCTAGGATTGTGGGGGCGTGTCGCATTGAACCTGTGTATGTGTGTGTGTGTGTGTGTGTGTGTGTGTGTGTGTGTGTGTGTGTGTGTGTGTGTGTGTTTGTTTGAAAGGCGTGCTGGCTCGCTGGCCTGACTACTTCCTCAAATTCTTCCTCATGAGTGAGGCAGACCGCAGCAGATCGCACATGCACGCCGCACTGGAAAGGAATGGTTAGAAATCAAAGATCAAAGTTTTACCAAATGGGTCAAGAAATGTGGTTAAAAACACGGCTCAGTGTAGCCTAACCCTAACCCTGTAGCTAACCCTAACCCTCAGTGTAGCCTACTTTACTACATTTAATTGATCTCCCGGCCTCGCCAGCTCTACTGAGACCCGATCATAGAGAAAGTAAAAGTGGAGCGGGCTCGCTCAGAGACTCAGTCTGACTGTTTTATAAATGTAAAATAAATTGAAAATAGCCAACAGATGAGCATACGTGTTTAATGTACAGACTTTTGAAAGTCTGCGTGCATTTAAATAAACGCAATGTGTCTCCCTGGAGGTGAGGACCATCCCTGAGTCATTTCCTCAAATGCTGCCTGGCAGAGCAGCACTCTGACATGGCCGGCCCCATTCAGACAGAATCCCAGCGGGCTGCGGGGGCACGAAGGTTTTGTAGAACGGACAACTGCAAGCTACTTTATGATTGGATCCGCCCATTGACGTCAACAGGTGGGCAATTTGAAGCCGTTAAGCACCGCCCAATTCAAATCCTGACTCAAGAAAAAGTGTAAACAGGGAAATGTTGATATTTAGGATTTGGGTTGAAACTAATGTAAATTTTTTTAGGCTTACAATTAGTCACATAAGACCCTAAATTACATAAGCCACTTTCAGACATGAACTCCGGGTCAGCTCAGGGTTGCTTCCCCTGAGCCTGACCCGGGCGATACGTGAAGTGTACCCTTTCAGACATGAGGCATGTTGCTTTCAACACATTAAGAACCTCCGGATGTAGAGTAGAGAGGGGGGAATTGGGGCATGACGACACAATTGGGCGTTGTAAAACTGACCACACAGCTGCACTTCATGCATGGAAGACAACTGGAACAAAGTGAATCGCATTGACATTCAACAAACAAGCACGACATGCAGAGTCTGATAACAAGTTGCTAAAAATACATAATAAGCGATAACTGCCCGCTAACGTTCACGCATATAATCATATAATCATAATGCTAATTACAATCCTACAACTCACGGCCAGATGCATCGATTTCCTCAAGTCTCAAAGAAACTAGAACGACCGCACCGCAGATTTATGCCTCCACCATTAGTTCATCCTTTAGTCCAAATCGCCGTTTGAGACAAATTGGAAGAAATTCCGTCAAGTCACTCCTGAGATGTTGCATTACAGAGCTTGGAAATTGGGTGTGTGAGGTCACAGTGACCTTGGACTTTGACCTTTAAGCACCAAAATCCAATCAGTTCATCCTTGAGTCCAAGTCGATGTTTGAGGCAAATTTGATGAAACTCTGTCAAGGCATTCCTGATATATCGTGTTAACAAGCTTGAAAATAGCATTGGAGAGGTCACAGTGACCTTGACCTTTGACCACCAAAATCTAATCAGTTCATGCTTGAGTCCAAGTCGATGTTTGAGGCAAATTTGATGAAATTCCGTCAAGGCATTCCTGAGATATCGCAAGTGTACCGGACTGTAAAATGTGTCAGAGGCATAAAAATGCACAAGTTAAAAAGAGACACAAATGCACAAGTTTAAAACAGACACCCTACCATTTATTTTAATTTATTTCATTTCATTTCATTACACACTTGACTTCTCTGAGACTTAACTATTCCTATACTGAAATCGCAGTTACACAGTTTGGCCTGTAGATGGTGCATTGCGCTCACAATAACTTGGGGTCCTTCGTTCTGGTGGGTTAAGTTTGAGGTAGCCGGAAAGTTCGCCAGAACATAAACACGTTAAACTGTCTGACGCCACGTTCTTGTTCTCAGGTGGGTAAACTGTTGCTAGCTTAATAAATACTCAGAGGAAAGTGGTCAAACACGATGGGATTAGTTAAGTAACTATTTGAGTTCAACTCGAACCAGTTGAAGCGATGGGAAATGCAGTAGAAGGTGTTGTTTATGTATAAGTAGCCACTCGGATTTAGCATGCTAACATGTAGCCGTGATGCTAGCGGGTTAGCAAGATGGCTATGGGTTTAGAGAGTAGTGCGGTTCAGCTAGGTATTACAGCCTCAGACTGCCTGGACATAATACCTTTTATTGTCATTTTCGTTTGTTTATTTTGTTATCAATACAGTTGTAATGCTGATGGTAAATGATTCATTACATTCTTGATGGGAGTATTATAGATATACACTTTCCTTTGTTTTTAGTTTGGTAATATAAAGTAAATGCATTCCCAATGTAATGTGTATTGATGGTTATGTTGAATATCACTGTCATCAGTCATAGGCAGATGCTAAAGATGAATGGCTAATGAAGGAGATGTTTAATTTGAATGTTAAATATTATTTTGAATATGGAACATGACTGTTTTGATATTCTTATGTTATGTGGAGATGAACATAATAGTTTATTGCACTATAAAAAGAGATAAAAGAAAGAGTGTGAATAAAAGAGAACATAAACACGTTAAACTGTCTGACGCCACGTTCTTGTTCTCAGCCGTCCTCAGCTACCAATTCTGAGGTCGGTAACATTTTGGGGGCTCGTCCTGGGATTGGCTTCGCCTGCTGGAGAGCTGCCGATCCATGAACCACGTCGACCAGACGCCGACGGAGATCTGCTGATCCATGAACCGCGGTGACCAGAAGCAAGTGCGAATCACCCGTCTGAGAGATCAGCAGTGAGAATCATCCACCTTGTGAGCAGAGAGTCTTCAGGGGTCCAGTCGAGATGGCTCGTCGTCAGCTAGTCTGGGAGATCCAGAAACTCCTGTATCTTCTCAACGAGAAGCAGCTCCATGACCTTGCAGTATCACTGAAAGATGACCAGGCGGTTGAGATTCCAGCAGTCACAGGCAGCAATGAACCTGAACTGTTTGAATACGTCGTCCACTTCATGAAGAGTGAGGAGCTAATGGGCTTGGAGGACCAAGGACTATCTCGTCTGCTCCAACTACGTGATGAAATAGAGGAACTGGCAACCAGCGAGGAGGACCAATCACCAGCACCAGTAACAGAGTCGGTAAATAGTGACATAGGTGGAGAACCAACCGTTACAGAAAAGGTGCCGGGATTGGTTAGACTCACTGACGTCGTTGCGTTCTTACCTCGCAGAGAGTTCAAAATGCATGGGGGCGTAATCTCAGATTCTGGTTCAGAAATGAGTTACAGCAGTATATGTAAGCAAATAGACGAGGGTTTGAAGGAGAAATTCTCAGAGTCAGAAATAATTCGCTCAGTGTTGAAAATGATAAAACAAGGAACGTTTAAAGACATGTTGACAAACAAAGATGACCTAACAATCGCTGAGTTGAAACGTTTTCTGAAATCACACATGAGAGACAAAAGTAGTACAGAGCTGTTTCAGGAGCTTAGTAACGCTAGGCAGCAGGACAAGGAAACTGCTCAGCAGTTCGTTTACAGACTTGTGGGGTTAAAACAGAGGCTAATCTTTGCATCTCAACAGAGTGGATCAGAGTTTAACTATGATAAAAAGCTAGTGCAAGGTGTTTTCCTCCACACACTTTATCAAGGCCTTAATGACAAAAACAGGGACATCAGGAGAGACATTAAGTGTCACTTATCTGACCTGTCAGTGACTGACGACTTCATTTTAGAGCAAATTACCAAATCCGCTGCTGAAGAGGCAGAGAGAAATAAACGGCTAGGTTTTGTATCCAGACCTAAACCCCTGACTGTTAATACAGCTCAGACACAAGAGGGCAGTGAGGCCACTATTGAGCCTTCACCGAGAAAAGTTGAGGGAGAGGTCAAAGCCAACCGTACAGCTATTATGGAACTGACAGCCCAGGTTTCAGCTTTAGCTAAAAATGTGGAAATGATGATTAAGCCACTTGATAACACAGCCCAGAACCAAGCTAGTGTGTCACCAATAAGCGCTAAAACCCCAGACAAAACCTATGTGAAACCCAGATGTGATGAATGTGTCAAACAAGGGAATCAAAACTGCCCACATTGCTTCCGGTGCGGCCAAGCTGGCCATAGAGCAGTGGGATGCCTTCAGAAAGGACCAAAGGCGGGAAACCCGATGAGGTCATTGGTAAGGGGCGACCAGTGACCGGAACGAACATTCAGTCCCATACCAAAAACTGTGACACGAGTAACAAGCCAGCCAAACCACTCAACAAGCCAAATAAATCCAGTAAATCCAATGAACCCAGTAAACCACAGAGAAAGCGAGTGGCTAAGCTAATCGGAAAAAGATGCATGCTTTCTTGCATAATAAATGGAGTTTCCACAGAAATGTTGCTGGATTCTGGGGCACAGGTTAGCGTCGTGGGAAGGACCTGGATTGAAAACACTTTGCCACATGCTCAGATACAACCCATGTCAAGTCTGCTAGAGGAAGACTTTTATGCTACTGCTGCTAATGGTACTCCAATTCCATTTGAAGGATGGGTTGAGGTATTAATGGAACTTAAGAGCATGGAGCATGGAAACATTGCCATTCATGTGCCCATGTTAGTCAGCCAGAGCTGTGTCGAAACCCCTCTGATAGGATTTAATGTCATTGAAGAACTGATCCGAGAAAATAGCGAGCAGCCTGAAAGTATCGTCAAGCTCGTAGCTCTGCTGAGTGGAGCCATGAAGTTAAAGAAAGATGTGGTAAACAACATTGTCTCAGCAGTGACAACCGAGACCTCAGAGGAGAGGTCTGAGGACTGTGTGGTAAAGATGGGAAAGAGAGGTCTTGTGATCAACCGAGGTGAGATCTGTGAAATCAAATGCCGGGTTAGGTCATGGCCAGAAGGAGGAGCTATGCTGTTCGAACCAGCTTTGACTGATTCATGCCCAGATGGGTTGGAACTGTTCCCTTCTGTCATTGAGGTGCCTAATGGTGCTACTAAGACTGTGAGAATCCCTGTTCAAAACAGCACTCAGCATGACATTTATCTCCCTCAGAGAACAGTGTTGGGCACAATCACCCAAATAGCTGAAATCAGGCCTGTGATGCAGAATGGTGGTCCTGAGAGAGACACGAGAGAGAGAGAGAATGTTGGACTGCATTCAAACCAGGTAAACCGAGAAAGTCAAGAAAAACAGACAATGGGAAGTAAACCGCCTCTACCTACAGGGGAGAAGTGGCATCCACCTGTTGAGTTAGATCATCTGCCTGAACAGGAAAAGGAAATGGTAAGGCAAATGCTTTATGAACAGTGTGACATATTTGCCAGGGAGGATGGAGACATAGGCTGTATACCAGATCTCAACCTGAAAATAAATTTGAAAGACAACACTCCAGTACAGAAATGTTATAACTCCATCCCAAAGCCACTCCATAAAGAAGTGAAAGATCACATCCAAAACCTTCTGGCAAAAGGCTGGATTAAGAAATCCGCATCATCCTACTCTTCACCAATAGTCTGTGTTCGTAAGAAAGATGGCGGTCTTAGACTATGTGTTGACTTTCGTGAGTTAAATCTAAAAACCATCCCAGACCGCCACCCGTTGCCCCGAATACAGGACTTATTGGATAATTTAGGGGGATTCACATGGTTTTCCATCTTAGACCAGGGCAGTGCATACCACCAGGGGTTTGTTGATGTTGAGTCGAGAAGTGCAACAGCCTTTAGCACCCCCTGGGGCTTATATGAATGGGTGCGCATTCCATTCGGCTTGACAAACGCACCAGCCGCCTTTCAAAGGTGTATGGAGAAGGTTTTGGAGGGCATGAGAGATGAATGTTGTTCTCCTTATCTTGATGACATACTTTGTTATTCAAAAACCTTTAGTGAACATCTTGATGACGTGAAGCGAGTGCTTTGTCAAATGCGAGAGCACGGAATTAAATTGCGTCCTAATAAATGCGAGTTGTTCAAGCGGCAAATCAGATATGTTGGCAGGATGGTGTCTGGAGAAGGCATCCACATGGATCCAAAAGATCTTGAAGCGGTCTTGCGGCTGAAGGAAAAAGAACCTAAAACAGTAGGTGAAGTCAGATCCTTAATCGGATTCCTCAGCTATTATAGATCCTATATTCAGGATTTCTCTCGCATAGCTAAACCATTATTTGAGCTACAGCAGGTTTCAGGCGAAACTAGCGTGAAGTCCACAGTCAGACAGAAAAAGGGTCAGAAAAAGAAAAAAAAAGACAATGGACAGCTGCCATCTAGAACTCCAGTCACGTGGACGTCTGAACACCAGGCCGTAGTGTCAAAGTTTATTGATCTGCTCACTCACCCACCAATACTAGCATACCCAGATTTTGATCTGCCCTTTGTTTTACACACTGACGCGTCCAACGAAGGTCTAGGTGCAGTACTATACCAACATCAGTGTGGAAAGTTGCGTGTCATAGCGTATGGATCCAGAACTCTCACCCCAGCTGAGCGCAATTATCACCTGCACTCAGGGAAGCTTGAGTTCCTCGCACTCAAGTGGGCAGTCTGCGAGAAGTTTAGAGACTATTTATACTATGCACCAACATTCACAGTATACACCGACAACAACCCGCTGACCTATGTGTTGAAAACAGCCAGACTAAATGCGACAGGGCATCGCTGGGTTGGTGAGCTTTCGGATTTTCACTTTGATATCAGGTACAGACCTGGTAAGTCCAACGCAGATGCTGACACTTTGTCCCGGTTCCCTGTGAACCTCGAAGAACAATTGGGTCATTACACAGAAGTAGTGTCTCCTGATGTTGTCTCGGCCATGTGGAAAGGAGATAAAGCTGCTGAGGAGGGAGACGTGCCATGGGTAGCTTCTCTTAGGCTCAGCTCATCAGACAACATGGAGACTGAGAGCCACAATGGTCATATCTTGTCCACTCTGTCGAGAGAAGATATTAAAGCGGCCCAACATGAAGATTGTGTCATCAAGGAAGTGATCACACTTCAGGAAAAGGGATGGATCCCAAAAGAGAAGGACAAAAGAAACATGACACGGGAAACGAGACGACTTGTGCATGAATGGAACAAGTTGGTACTAGACAACGGAGTGCTCTACAGACAAGCAGGAGAAAGGAAACAGCTAGTTGTGCCTAATAAACTCAAACCACTCGTTCTCAAAAGCCTACATGATGATATGGGTCACGTGGGGTCTGACAAAGTGATTCATTTAGCTCGTGATAGGTTCTATTGGCCCTTCATGCAAGACGAAGTGGAGGATTATGTCACCAAAAAATGTGCATGTATAAAACAAAAACATCCCAAAGTTCCTGAGAGAGCCCCAATGGGTAGCATCAAAACCAGCGCACCCTTTGAACTAGTCTCAGTCGATTACATGCACATGGAGCAAAGCAAAGGTGGTTACGAGTATGTGCTTGTTGTGGTGGATCACTTCACCCGTTTCGCGCAAGCATACCCGACTCGAAATAAGTCAGGGAAGACAGCTGCTGAGAAGATTTTCCAAGACTTCATTCCACGCTTTGGATTTCCTGAAAAACTCCATCATGATCAGGGGCGTGAGTTTGAAAACCATCTTTTCCAGCGACTGCAGCAGCTCGCCGGAATCTCCCACTCACGCACGACTCCATACCACCCACAAGGCAATCCAGTGGAAAGATTAAACCGAACTTTATTGCAGATGCTCCGTACGCTCCAGGAAGAAAAAAAAGCAAACTGGAAAGAACATCTTCCACACCTGGTGCATGCTTACAATTGTACTAGGCATGACGCCACGGGGTACGCGCCGTTCTTCCTGTTGTATGGGCGACACCCACGGTTGCCGATAGATCTGCTGTTCGATATCAACCCTGAACGAGAGAATGAGACACAGCAGTCGTTTGCACACAAATGGGCGACAAGAATGCAAGAAGCATATAAAATTGCTTCAGACAACAGCCAAAAGTCTTCTGCCAAGGGAAAGAAGTACTATGACAGACGCGTGAAAGGGACGACTCTCCAGCCAGGAGATAGGGTCCTTGTAAGGAATCTATCTGAAAGAGGTGGACCTGGGAAACTTCGTCCCTACTGGGAAAAGGTGGTGCATCGGGTAGTTGAGAGGATCAAAGATGGGCCGGTGTACAAGATCCAACCTGAAACTGGTAGAAAAGCATTGCGTGTGTTACATAGAAATCTGTTACTAGCAGTGAATGACTTACCTGTCGAGTCAGAAATCCTCAAAGAACCTGTGGAAAGAAAACAAAAAGAAAAGAGAACTGAAACTGCAGAGAATGTGGAGCAGGAGGAGGCCAGCTCTGATGAGGAGGAATGGTACTACCCGCGACAGCAAGAAGTCAGCAATTCTGTTAGTCAAAGCCATCCCAGACCACAAAGACTGGTTCCAGAACAAAGTTCAAGGCTCAGAGTGGCTGCAAAAGAGTTCACTCCAGTTGTAGTTCAGCAGGAACAGCAAGCAGTCAGTGAGGAAGAGGATCAACTCATACCAGAGCAAATACCAATCACAGAGCACGAAGGGGATGATGAAGACGAAGAGGATCCAAGTGCAGTAAGGCGATCGGCTCGGACTGTGCGGCCTAAAGAAATATTGACCTATGATAGTCTTGGCCAGCCAGCATACAGGCAGAGACAAGTCAGTCAGGTTGAGTTAGTGCCTGGAAATCCGGCCACTTACACTGTTAATCCTCTTCCCTGGTTACAGTTGGTTCCTGTATGGACATATTAAATGACTGACTTGTAGGAAAAATGCTAACATACCATGGATGCCAGGAGACATCTAAAATAAGTGGGGGAGAGTGTACCGGACTGTAAAATGTGTCAGAGGCATAAAAATGCACAAGTTAAAAAGAGACACAAATGCACAAGTTTAAAACAGACACCCTACCATTTATTTTAATTTATTTCATTTCATTTCATTACACACTTGACTTCTCTGAGACTTAACTATTCCTATACTGAAATCGCAGTTACACAGTTTGGCCTGTAGATGGTGCATTGCGCTCACAATAACTTGGGGTCCTTCGTTCTGGTGGGTTAAGTTTGAGGTAGCCGGAAAGTTCGCCAGAACATAAACACGTTAAACTGTCTGACGCCACGTTCTTGTTCTCAGGTGGGTAAACTGTTGCTAGCTTAATAAATACTCAGAGGAAAGTGGTCAAACACGATGGGATTAGTTAAGTAACTATTTGAGTTCAACTCGAACCAGTTGAAGCGATGGGAAATGCAGTAGAAGGTGTTGTTTATGTATAAGTAGCCACTCGGATTTAGCATGCTAACATGTAGCCGTGATGCTAGCGGGTTAGCAAGATGGCTATGGGTTTAGAGAGTAGTGCGGTTCAGCTAGGTATTACAGCCTCAGACTGCCTGGACATAATACCTTTTATTGTCATTTTCGTTTGTTTATTTTGTTATCAATACAGTTGTAATGCTGATGGTAAATGATTCATTACATTCTTGATGGGAGTATTATAGATATACACTTTCCTTTGTTTTTAGTTTGGTAATATAAAGTAAATGCATTCCCAATGTAATGTGTATTGATGGTTATGTTGAATATCACTGTCATCAGTCATAGGCAGATGCTAAAGATGAATGGCTAATGAAGGAGATGTTTAATTTGAATGTTAAATATTATTTTGAATATGGAACATGACTGTTTTGATATTCTTATGTTATGTGGAGATGAACATAATAGTTTATTGCACTATAAAAAGAGATAAAAGAAAGAGTGTGAATAAAAGAGAACATAAACACGTTAAACTGTCTGACGCCACGTTCTTGTTCTCAGCCGTCCTCAGCTACCAATTCTGAGGTCGGTAACACAAGCTTGAAAATGGCGTTCGATAGGTCACAGTGACCTTGACCTTTGACCTTTGATGACCAAAATCTAATCAGATCATCCTTGAGTCTAAGTCTATGTTTGAGGCAAATTTGATGAAATTCCGTCAAGGCGCTCCTCAGATATCGTGTTAACGAACATCGGACGGACGTACGGACGGACGGACGGACAACCCAGATCCATAATGCCTCCGGCCTGGCTATCGCCGGCGGAGGCATGAAAAGTGCTGCAAAGAAAACAAGTTTGCTAGAAATATACAGAATACAGGAAGCTAGATGTTTTTACATTCAAAATAAAAGCAATAACTTATTACTTAGTAAACAAAAAAACAGATCAGTCGACTCACTACGGGTTAAAATGGACTTTTCGAAGGCAGCAGATATTCTTCCAGTTTATCTCTGTTCTGTATCTTTCGGATCACACCCAAAAAAAACATTGCACGTGCATTTACTTTATTTAATTGCCATTATTGCGAAGGTTGTACCCGGAAGTTTTCGTTTTATACTGACTGACTTGACACTGCTTGGATTTTGTGTTGACATTTTGCGGTTCTGCTGCACGTGAATCGTTCACAAACGCTGTGTATAATAAACTCAAATCAAAGGCATGAACGCAACCAGATCCAGATATCCTACCTAGCGATGTCCAATACTGGGAAGCAGGATGACCCTCGCGTCCAAAAGTGCTTGAGTATTAGGGATGCACGATAATTATCGGACCGATAAATTATCAGCCGATATGGCCATTTTGCGTTATTATTAAAGGCCGGCTTTACCGTGGGGAATATGAATATATATTAATTCTTAAAAAATCTTAAATTTCGAATCCGTTGAAATTTTTGAAATTGCTTGTTCACAGCCAGAGAAAAAAAAAATGAAAAAAAAAAAAAAAAAAAAATGGGCCGTCACCTGGCCCAATTTTTTTTTTTTTTTTTTTTTTTTTTTCATTTTTTTTTTTCTCTGGCTGTGAAAAATTTGGGGCGTTTGAAGCCCAATTTGGGCCGTTTGAAGCCCAATTTGGGCCGTTTGAAGCCAGATTTGGGTCGTTTAAAGCCAGATTTGGGCCGTTTGAAGCCCAATTTGGGCCGTTTGAAGCCCAATTTGGGCCAAGTCCAATTTTACAATGAGATGCACCGACTTTAAACCTGAATAAAGTAATAAAACCACTAGTAAACCAGTAGGCGGCGCCTGGCCTGCTGTTCAGTGAGTGGCCTGGCCTGGCCTGCAAAAACAAAAAAAAACTTTTTTTTTTTTTTTTTTTTTTGGCTGGCCAGGCCAGGCCAGGCCACCGGGCATTTGCCCGACGTGCCCGATTATGCAGTCCGCCACTGGCTGCTGCCAGTTACCAGTATGTTTCTGTTTTTCAAGAGTTTAGATGATCAGTGTTCACAGCTATTGTAATTTGCAATCCATGTCCCGCACGGGTTCCGAGAGGAGGGCAAACGTCTATTACGTTAAACCAAAGCTGGCGACGATGCAGCGGATTTGTTTGTGGTTTACGTTAGCTTAGCGAGTGTTAGCGTTGGCTCGTAGCATGGCCTACACTTCAGGCTCGCCCGCTTGGCAGACACACTGACACTGCTTGTGATCAAACAGCCCTGCAAAACCCCTTTACCCGAAATGAAACATCCAGGGATTGTGTATTTAACTCCAAAAAACAACACGCTAACGTTAAGATCGAACCACGCTAGCCGGGAGTCCCACTATAACAAAGGGACTTTGGAGTCCAGCAGCAGCTAGCTGCTGGACAGAGCCATCTAACAGAGCCAAAACAAAGTCGTGCACATTTGGCTACAGAAAAAGCATCAGTCAACATAACATGACAATAAGAGTCTAAATTATTATGCCTTTTGTCATTGTGTTTTATCTGCAGACTAAGCAGTCATTGGCTTCCCGTTCTATAAAATAATTTATTTTTGTATTGACTATAATTGAGTGATACACTTTATTAAAACAATCATATTATATCAGAAGTTTTCTTTGTTTTGTGTTCACAGTGATGTCAGTTAGATTTGGTTAGGCCAGAGCTATGCTCACTACATCTGCATTTTTAACCCCAGGTGTGCATAAAATGCAGGTTTTTTTAAATATATATATATATTTATGTAGCCTAGTGGGGTGACGTAGCGGATACACCACTAGTGTGGTCACTGACGTAGCGGGTGGGCTGATCCAGCCGGAGGAGAGTCTGTGATTAGGTGAATAAGAAGCACCTGTTGGCGTTCCGCGGCTGCTGGGCGCTTTTTGTTTGCCTCGACGGAGGGCTGGAGTCTCGTATGCACTGCTGGGGTAACCTATACATTCAGGCCAGCGAGGCTGCGACAGGCTAGTGTGCTATTGCTTCTTTATGTCGGGTAAGTCTCCGCTGGGCGTCAATGTGGGGTAGTTGTCTAGTAGTACGGACAGTAGCTTAACTCATAGAGTGCCAAAGACGACGATTGTCGTCAATTACGTTTTTTGACGGTGGGACGTGGATCAATCCCTGATACATCTCCTGTACAAATATTGTAGCTATTGGAGGTCTATAACCTATTTTACAGATCCATTAGGTGGCGACAGTGCTGTCCAGATGAGAGAAAGTGGAGTAAAAAACAAAGAAGAAGTCGTTGTGGAAACGGAAATCGCATCGCATCCGTATGCATCCATATGCATGAAGCATACTGTAACGTTAGCTGTGCCTGCAGCAGCCAATCTGCTGCCACAATTGAGCCCCATCCGTGTCCGCTGCGATAGCCCATCCATATGATTTAGTTGCCGACACGGCGACACCAGCGTCTTTCTGAAAAGTTACATTATTCTCAGCTGGCGACACGCTGTAAAAAAGCGGGGGGATGCAGCCCACTTTTCAGTGCAGATCAAACTCAGAGCAAACCGCAGCAGAGACACTCCTCCCACCACGGAGGAGGAGGAGGGGGGTGGGGCACGCAGGGCACTACAGCATACAACCATTGACAGTACACACAGACCCAGGCAGCAGGCTCGATGCATAGAGAGCAAACAAGCTAGAATAGGCTATCTGATGCCCACCAGCAGTAAATCAAGACCAGCAAGAAGGTGTAGGGTCTGCGCACGCAGGGGCCAGCGCTGCTGGTTGCAGCTAAAAAATATTATTTGGCCAAACAAAATTCCTTTGTTTTCACTCTTTTATTGAAGGAAATTATTTTTGAGGTGTCATTATATCAGAAAATATTAGCTTCAGAGTCAATGATGTGCTTGAATGTTTAATTTCACAAAAGGCTCATTATCTCAGCTTCTAGAAAGAAAATTGCTGTTTTTGGTTAAATCAAGCTATCTTCTCCGGCTCATAACTAAAGAACGGAAAATGGGATCAATAAACTTTTTTTTGCAGATGATAGAAGAGAGTCTCCTCGTTCTTTGTGCGTGTTCGGTGTTTACATAGTAATATCACACAATATTCTGTGGGCCTCGAGAAATCACTGAAAACGCTCTGAAACTCTGGCACTGGGAGCGTCCGTTCTCCAAAAGTGGCTGGCACTCAATGAGTTAATGAAACGATTTTGTTTTAGGAGCGCGAGCCCCAGTGTCGAGGAGGTGTCATTCATAACGAGTGGCCGACCACAAACGTGTGTGACATGCTGAGGGACCACCCGTGCAAGGTACATGTGTGGCTTGTATTTCGGGGGGGGGGGGGGGGGGGTGGTTTGCTGTGTTCTGTATTTTGTATGTTGGTTGACCGAGGCTCCATGATTGTGTTTATAGGGGCTTCTTGCGCGTGCGTGAGCACCGTGTGCGCGAGCACTGTGCGCAGTGGGGGGGATCCGAGCAGGGGATCGGCTGTGTAGCTGGTGGGTTGTGTATTTTCTCATATTGTGTTTATATTTTCTTTCTGTTTGGGTTTTGTGGGGAAGTAAGTGTTGGGAATTAATTATGTTTGTGTTTCATTTGGGTTGCAGCTAGTGAGCCACTGCCTTGGCTGGTTATGATTTATTTTGTCACTCTGATACATTAGTTTGATTTGTTCCTATAACTTGCTGTGTAAGTCCACCATCTTACCGAGCCCTTACACATAATTATTGTTGCTGCGTGCTATCATGACGTGGTGATATGCAACAAGTGTCAACCAACCTGTGCTGTGTGGTGCTATGAGCTGTTTTAATTAAAACATATATATATATTTTTGTCGAAAATAAAGATTCCTATTTTAATATTAAGCTGCTTCCTGGTGTGTGTGCCTTAACGGCGTTGGAACCTGTGACTGTGGTCTCTAGGTGCCACAGTTTGGCGCTGTGAGCAGGATCCATTGGAAACGCACAGTATCAATAGTAGTTTTACGAAAAAGCATCTGATGACAGGTTGGTTGACTCAGTGTGGTGGGGCAGGATTTAGGGGTGGCAGCAGGTTACAGTGTTAGACCAAGGCAGTGGGTCTCACGAAGACCAGGTGACTGGACGAGTGGAGACGGCGGACGAAGCAGGGAAGCGGCTGCTGACAATGGATGATCTTAAGGCTGAGCTACAGGCCCTTAAGGACAGGGCTGAACAAGACAAGGCAGCTATGGCAGCCTTACGCTTCATTCACACAGACAACCTACGCCTTGCCTTGCCTCAACCCACGCCTACGCCGAGCTGGGCGTGAACCTGTTACACGCTTTTGCGATCACACCGCACGCCTTTTGCACGCCGAACCTGGAGCCGAGTCACAAGCGCCTCTCCTCTCTCCCGACTGTATTTTTTCACGTGTTGTCCAGAATTGTCATGGGTAGCCTCTAGCTAAAATAAATCGGATATATTTAATGTTATATTGATGCTGGATATGTATAACCAGGTCTGACTATAGTCGGACATTTTAGAGAGGTGATCTTGCAAGAATATGTGCTGGCAGCCTGGCACAACAACATTGTCCATCTTGCTTCTTCGGTCGCTATTCTCTCTCATGAAGATTTGTTTGCCGACGGGGAGAAAGCCCCACGTGATAGCCACCCGTCTCTCTGCTCAACATGTTGTAGTAACTCCATTTTATTTTGAAATTCAGTTGACTTTTCCATTTTCCATCCTGCCTGCACGCGCCTTGTCGGCTTCAAAATAGAACTCACGCCTATTCGATAAAATCGGCAAGGCATAGGCAAGGCGTGGGTACACGCAGGGTGCACGCTCAGGCGCCCGGTGTACACAGCCTCGTTGACTAAAACGGACGCCTATTAAAAAGCGTGGGTAAAGGCAAGGCATAGGCAAGGCTTGGGTCGTCGGTGTGAAACCAGCCTTAAGGGACTTGAATGACACTTTAACGGACCGTTTGCAACAGCAGGGGCCTCCTCCTGCATCCAGTCTCCCTGAGGGGCCACAGCAGGTGGGATCACTTGCTGGAGAGGGGGGTAGGTCTGGTCTCACATCTAGAGATATCATCTATGTTCCAAAAGAGAAAAAATGTCGTGTTTTTAATGGGGGTTCCTGTGCTGAGTTTTATGAGTGGTTGGATGAAGTTAGCTCAGTTTTAGGTTACCGCCATTTTGAAGATGGAGAACGGGCCATGTACATTTATGACCATTTAGGTGGGGAGGCCAGGCAGGAGGTAAAGTATCGGTCGCAGGCCGAGAGACGTGACCCTAAACGAGTGGTGGATTCCCTGACCAGGCTGCAAAAACAGTTTTTTGATAGAAGGCAGCGCGAGGGGGAGTCCATTCGTGAGTACTCGCACGGATTAATGGCTATTATTGATGACATCAACCATTGTGACGTGAAGCAAACTTGGTGCAGCGACTTTGCTTTACGTGACCAGTTTGCGGAGAATGTGCGCGACCTAGCGCTGCGCAGAGAGTTAAAGAGGGTTGTTCGTCATTCTCCTAGGATCTCTTTCTTCGATTTGCGAACGGAGGCGCTGCTGTGGGAGGATGGCGACACTGCGGGGGGTCAGGGCCGGCGGGTAGCCAACGTGTGTGAAGTGGGGGCCGAAGCTGTTGCATCTAATGCGGTCACGGCTGCTGTGCTTCCCGAGCCCGACCCGGTTATGGCAGAAATTCTGCAAACTGTAAAACAGCAGAAAACCCTGTTTGAGAGCACCCTGAAGCAGCAGCAGGCGCAAATCGCTGAATTAGCACAGAAAGTGTCGGAGTTGGTTGGTGGGGGGACTGGCCGGACTGGGGCTCGAGGGGGGCAGCCAAGTTTTGATGCCGACGGCCAGCCAATATGTTTTAAATGTTGAGTGGCTGGTCATATCGCGCGGCAGTGTCGGTCTGGGATATCCACCCGGAGAGCAGCTCCTGCGTCGCGTGCGGGAGCTTCTTATGATCGGTCGGCCCAGGTGGCTGAGCAGCAGGGAAACTTCCCCCCCCTGTGGCAGTGAGTCCAGCTACAGGTGAGGTTCACTCGGGCTCACATTTTGATGCTCCAGGCGCGGCGGAATATGAATGTTTACTGGGCAAATGCCCAACTGTAAACATTTTATTAGGTGATGTAGTGGTCAGATGCCTCCTTGATACTGGGTCAAATGTTTCAACGATTACTGAGTCGTTTTTTGATCAGCATTTTCGTCCAATTCTCAAAAGTTGTGAGTGGCTCTCGCTTTCGGCGGCTAATGGCTTGGGTATTCCCTTCCTGGGTTATTTCGAAAAAGATGTTTGGGCGCTGGGGAAGATCGCAAAAGGGAGGGGAATTTTGGTGGTTCGGGACCCCACGGATGCAGCAATATTACATCGTAAGAGAGCTGTCCCTTGCATATTGGGGATGAACGTGATAAAGCAGTTCTATGAGCTGGAGCAGTCCGCGCTGGGCCCTGGGCGGGATTCCAGTCTTCCGTCGAGTGCGGATGGGGCTTGGGGTTCGGCGTTCGCGGTTTGCCAGCAGGAGCAGGTTGCTTCAGTTACAGGCTTTGCCTATTCAACTGTCCCTTTCGATCTTCCGGCTGGATCCATGTGCCTTGTACTGGCTGCGGTTCCATCTGGCCCAATACCGGTAGGCTCGACCTTGGTTGTTGAGTCATTGGGAGTAGGGGAAGGGATCCTTCCGGGAGAGTTACTCGTGTCCACTGCAGTAGTTCCAGTTGAAAATGGGCATGTGGCAATACCGGTGCTAAATTTAGGTTGTGTAGATGTGCATGTTGAGGCCCAGAACCGGCTTGGGTCAGTGCATGTGGTGGATGTGGTGTCTGGGGATTCAGCTTCCGTTGCCTTTGAACGGGTGGCGCCACAAGAAGAGCAGGTCCTGGTGTGTGAACAACAGGTTGGTGGGGTTGCTGAACGACAGGAGCTGCCCCCAGAGGTTGCTGCGAGGGAGTTTCCGGGTCTTTCTGCGGAGCAAACCCAGAAAGTGAGGGAGCTGTTGTCTAAGCACTCTGGGGTGTTCGCACGGTCAGAAACCGATTTGGGGTGCACGAACGTGATAGAGCATGAGATCCCAGTGTTGGATGATGCACCCGTTAGACAGCGCTATAGGCGAATACCACCAAGCCAGTATGAGGAAGTGAAAAAGCATATAGCACAACTGTTGCAGCAGGGCATAATCAGGGAGAGTAGCAGTCCCTATTCATCCCCGTTGGTTATAGTCCGGAAAAAAGATGGCTCTATAAGGCTCTGCGTCGATTACCGGCAGCTCAATGCGAAAACCCGGAAGGACGCGTTTCCTCTTCCGCGGATCGAAGAGTCTTTGGACGCTTTGAGTGGGGCAAGGTGGTTCACCACCCTTGACCTCGCGAGTGGTTACCATCAGGTGGAGGTGGCGGAGAAGGATTGTGGTAAAACGGGATTTTACGATACGATACGATACAACTTTATTGTCAGCTTACACTGAAATTTGTTTTGCCTCCATGGCATAACCGTTCACAATACAGACAGGACAAAACTAGTTACAGACAAAACATTGCAGCAAAAAGCAACAAACAAATCCTGAATTATCGATGTTGGTTTAGAAGCAGGACAGACTGGTGTACAAAAGAGTTCTTTAGTCTGTTTTTCTTAAATTTAGGGACCCTGAACCGCCTCATGGATGGCAACAGTTGATATTCTCCATTTAAAACATGTAAGGGGTCCGAGGAGATACTATTTGCTAGTCTAAGCATGCTCTTAGTATGGGCTTCCTTGAAAGAATGTAGCACGGCCTCAACAGGCCCACCAGTAATTTTAGCACAGATCTTAATTTGGCTATACAGTTTGTTCTTATGGGTTACTGATAGGCTGTTAAACCAGGCCGTGCTACAGTACAACAACACAGTTTGGACAACAGAGGTATAAAAGAAAGACAAGATCTGACTACTAGCACCGAACGATCTGAGTCTTCGTAGGAAGTAAATACGCTGCTGTATCCTCTTACAAATGTACTCAATATGTGAGGACCATGACAGAGTGGTGTCTATCATCACCCCCAGATATTTGTACGACGGAACTTGTTTAATGTCAGTACCATGGATGGTCACAGGCGGTGTCATATCACCAGGGGCAGAACCAAAAATGATTTCCTCAGTCTTCTCAGTGTTGATAATCAGATGGCTTTTATCACACCACCCCACTAACCGATCAACGCTACACTGGTACTGTCTCGGGTCATCACTGTCAGACATCAGAGATATTAGAGTAGAATCATCTGAGTATTTCAGAAGAAACTGGTTTGACTCATAGGTGTTGCAATCTGTCGTGTACAGAGTAAACAATACAGGTGAGCTAATGCATCCTTGGGGTGCACCGACTCTGGTCCTGATGGGAGAGGAGAGTGTCTTGTTTATCTTTACATACTGAGTTCTGTCGGTGAGGAATGTATGATAAAACCGGATAACAAAAGGATTTATGTGTAACTGAATCATTTTAGTGAGAAGCAAGTCCGGTCTTATTGTGTTGAAAGCGGATGAAAAATCTATGAAGAGACCTCTAGCATATGAATTTGGTTTGTCAAGATGTTTAGAGATGAGGTGTACCAGTGTGACAACTGCATCCTCTGTACTGCGACCTTGTTTGTAAGCAAATTGAAATGGATCCTGTGAGTTACATATGGCATTGTTGAGATGATGAACCATGATTTTTTCCAGAGCTTTCATGATAACAGATGTGAGTGCTATTGGCCTATAGTCGTTATGTTGTTTGGGATTTGGCTTTTTTGGGAGGGGTTTAATGTGGGCAGTTAACCAGGCTTGTGGAATGGCATGGGGATTATCCACAATCTGTTGGAAAATAGGCTGCCAGACAGGTGCCAATTCCGTGGCAAAATCTTTGAGAATGAGGGGACTAATTAAGTCAGGGCCAGGGGCTTTCTTAGGGTTAAAACGCCGAAAGATGCCCCTGGTTTCCTCCTCCGATATAATAATTCTATCGCCCCTAGAGGGCACAAGCGAGTCAAGTAGGCCTACACATGTATCTATTCCATCATTGTTTTCAGACTCAAAGCGAGAGAAAAAGGTATTAAGTTCATTAGCAAACACCAGTTCATTGTCCGTCACAACTGGCTTATTGGATGTGGACATACCGGTCATACTCTTCATAGTATCCCAGAGTCTTTTAGGGTTGTTTGCATGGAATGAATCCTCAAGACGCTTTCTGTGAGCCTGTTTTGCCTCCCTTAGTTTCTTCTTTAGGTTCTTATCCAAACTCTTAAGTTTTACTAAGTCCTTGTTCTTGAAAGCAGCTTTCCTTTCGTTGATGTCGTTTTTAATGTCTCTGGTCACGTACAGTTTATTGTTGGGATAGATCTTGATTTTCTTTGTAGGGATAGCCATCTGCACACAGAAGTTGATATAGTCACTGGTTACAGTGGTTGTTTCATCTATGGAGTTGCTATGGAATGTCTCCCAGTCTGTGCAGTCGAAGCAGGCTCCCAGCCTCTCCTTACTTTCAGGTGACCATTTCCTTATTTCCCTCTCCTCTGGCTTGCTACTTTTTAGCTTTGATTTATAGGTAGGTATCAAGTACACTACGTTGTGGTCAGAGTTAGCTATGGGGGGTCTAATTCTGGATTCATATGCTAGTTTGACGTTTACATAGCATTTATCAAGGATCTTATCTTTCCTGGTGGGACTTTTAACAAACTGGTTAAAACCAGGCAACATGCTGTCCAAAAAACATTGATTTAGATCCCCCAACACGATAGTAGGTGCTCCTGGGTACCTCTGCTGCAGATTGTGAACGCAATCTGCAATAGTGGCAGCCGCCAGTGCTGCTTTGCCGCTTGGTGGCACATACACCACAAACAGCAGGATACTTCCAAAATCGCGAGGCAAATAAAAAGGTCTTAAACTCATGCAAAGTATCTCCACATTCGAATTGCAGATTGTTTCTCTTACGGTGAACTGACGGCACCAAAGGTCATTTACATACGTGATGATACCTCCTCCTTTGGATTTTCCAGAGTTGGTGTCTCTGTTGGCTCGCACAAGAGTAAATCCACTGATCTCAAACAGGGAGTCGGGCGCATCAGGTTGGAGCCAGCTCTCCGTGAAACAAAGTAAAGATGCTTCTCGGAATTCGTAGCAATATCTTGCGTAGGCTCGGACCTCGTCCACCTTGTTGTTGAGGGAGCGTAGGTTACTGAGTATGATGGCGGGGAGCGGTGGTCTAGTGTACCGGCGCCGCAAGCGGTTGCGAATCCCCCCTCTCTTTCCTCGCTTCCTACGTTTTGCTGGCCGTCTCAGCTCGGGTGGGATGTTGTCCAGAATCACCGGTGATAGACGGCTCTGGTTCAATAGCTCCAGCAGGAACTCCCGGCTGTAGTAGAGGCTCATTCCCGTTCCCAAGTCGGCGTTCAGGCACGTTGTTGTTGTGTGTGTGTCAGCTGGAGAAAGTGTTCTCCACAGGGCGCTGATCCCCACCAAAATCAAGATAATCCTTGGGTCGTTCATTTTTGCTCACATTCAGTCATTCGTGCGATGACAAAGAAAGTTCAACACACAATAAAACAAGCATAACAAACAAACAAACGTGAACGGGTCTGCCAGGACGCGGTTCGCAGCTGAGCCGCGCACCGGAAGTCACTCCGTCATTTTGTACGGCGTTTGGGTTATATGAGTTCACACGGGTGCCGTTTGGGCTCTGTAACGCGCCGAGCACCTTTCAGCGGTTGATGGAGTGGATTCTGGGTGATCGGAGGTTCCAGTCGTTGCTCCTATATTTGGATGACATAGTTGTGTTTTCGTCTACCATCGAGCAGCACCTCGAGCGCCTTGATGTGGTGTTGTCCCGTTTGGGGCAGTTTAACCTCAAGGTTAAGCTGAGTAAGTGCTCATTTTTTCAGTCTGAAGTTACTTACCTCGGGCATGTTATTTCCACTGCAGGGGTGGCCACGGATCCGGAAAAGATTTGGGCTGTTGCGGAGTGGCATAGACCACAGACTCTGGAGGAGCTGAAGTCCTTTGTGGGCTTCGCAAGTTCCTACCGGAGGTTTGTGCGGAATTTCGCTAATTTGGCGGCACCTCTCCATGCCATATCCTCACAGCTGTCAGGAAAAGGGGGTAGGAAGTCGTATTCTGGTGAGTCGGTTGGTCCATATTGGACTGCGACCTGTGAAGATGCTTTTGTTACATTGAAGCAGAAGTTGATCTCTGCTCCAGTATTGGGATATGCCGATTTTGGCAAGCCTTTCTTCTTAGAGATAGACGCTAGCCACCAGGGGTTGGGGGCTGTGTTGTCACAGGAGAGTGAGGGGCAGCGACGGCCTGTGGCTTATGCAAGCCGGGGGCATCGGAAGTCGGAACGAAATATGGATAATTACAGTGCCCGGAAATTAGAGCTGTTGGGGTTAAAGTGGGCTGTTACAGATAAATTTAAAGATTATTTGATCGGTGGTAAGTTCACTGTGTTCACTGATAATAATCCGTTGAGTCACTTGAATACCTCAAAGCTTGGTGCCATAGAACAGCGTTGGGTGTCTGAGTTGGCATTATTTGACTTTCAGATCCTGTATCGGCCGGGTAGGCAGAATGCAGGAGCGGATGCTCTTTCCAGGCAGTATTCGGAGCAGAGGGGTTTGGAGGAGAGTGCCGTGGCTCAAACCTTTCGGGAGACACGCAATGTGTTGTCGGGGCCACATCAGACTTTGTGTGAGGAGACCAGCGTCGGGCCCCAGCATGCTTCTTTGTCCAGCTTTCCCTCCTTTGACATGATCTCCCTGGCGGGACTTCAGCAGGTTGATCCTGTAATAGCAGCCTTCAAAGGATACTGGCTGAGGGGCGTGAAGCCTTGTAGGGAGGAGAGGGGGAAGGAGTGTCAGAGGACGATGGAGCTGTTGAGGCAGTGGGGGAGGATTGTGGATTCAGAGGGGGTGCTGTATAGGGAGCTGTGTGATCAGAAGGAAGGGTTGGTGAGGCAACTTTTGTTGCCTGGGGTGTTGCACAAGGAAGTGCTTACTCGTATGCATGCAGATCATGGGCACCAAGGCATTGAAAGGACATTCAAGTTGGTTCGCAGCCGTTGCTATTGGCCAGGGATGTTTAAGGATGTTGAGGCTTTTTGTAAGACTTGTGAACGTTGCATTGTTGCTAAGGCACCTCAGCCAAGGGTGGTGGCAGCACTCGGGAGCTTGTTGGCTTTTAGGGCACTTGAAGTGGTGGCAATGGACTTCACAGTCCTGGAACCATCCTCAGATGGACGGGAGAATGTTTTGGTTCTCACGGACGTGTTTTCCAAATTCACAGTCGCAGTTCTTACTCGGGATCAGCGGGCGGTGACAGTCGCTAAAGCCCTGGTGAAACATTGGATTCAACCATATGGGGTCCCGGCTAGGTTGCATTCCGACCAGGGTAAGTGCTTTGAGGCTGACGTGGTCCAGTGTCTGTGTGGGTTGTATGGGATGAAAAAGAGCCGAACCACCCCATATCATCCCCAGGGTAACGGACAGTGTGAACGTTTTAATAGAACAATCCACGATCTGCTGCGTACCCTGCGCCCCGAACAGAAGAGGAGGTGGGTGGAGCATCTTCCGGAGATGGTGTATGCTTACAACACTACAGAGCATCAGAGTACTGGTTACTCCCCATATTTTCTTATGTTCGGGCGGGCGCCTGTGGTTCCCTTGGATGTCTGGCTGGGACAAGATAGGGATAATTTTCAGGGTGATCTGCATGAATGGGTTGAGGAGCATCAGAGGAGGTTGGGTCAAGCCTTTTCACAGGCTAGGAAGCACTTTGAGCAGGCAGGGGAAGCTCGGAAGAGGTACTCAGGGCCACCGGTAGGTGAACATCCGTTACAGCCAGGCCAATGGGTGTATGTAAGGAATCGTCAGTTCACAGGTAGGCATAAAATACAGGATATATGGCTCCCCACTCGTAGCACAGCTGGGTGATAATTTACCTGTGTATTCTGTCGTTCCTGTTGACTTTTTAAAGCCGCAGCGTAATCTGCATCGGAATGAGTTACGGCTTTGTGGCCCTAGTTTACAGCGGGGTGGTCATGAGCCTGCGGGCCCAGAACTGGTGGAGTCTCCACCCCCTTGTCAGGAGTTGGATGAGGAGGAGCCCTTGTTTGGGGTCCTAGTGCCGGGCTTCCGGGGGCAAAATTTGCTAGGGGATAGGGGGGCTCAGCGGGAATGTGATGGACAGGGGGTGCAAGGGAGTGAGGTGGGGGTTAGTGGGGAGCAGGTGTCTTCCCCCTCACAAAGGTCGGCTCAAGGGGCAGGGGGGCTTCGTCCCAGTCTGTCAGAGGGAGAAAGTGTAGGTGGGGGTGAGCTTTCACCTCCTCCATCACCGTTGCCTGCACCGGTGCCTTCGGCCGCGCCGTCGCCAGGGCTTCGTAGGTCGGCTCGTGCCACGGCCGGTGTTCATTCCAATCCTTACCGGTTGCCTAAGTCTGCAGTGCGTGAGGTAGACCATACTGCATCAGTGGGACACTGATTGATTAAAGGGGAGGTGAATGTAGCCTAGTAGGGTGACGTAGCGGATACACCACTAGTGTGGTCACTGACGTTGCGGGTGGGCTGATCCAGCCGGAGGAGAGTCTGTGATTAGGTGAATAAGAAGCACCTGTTGGCGTTCCGCGGCTGCTGGGCGCTTTTTGTTTGCCTCGACGGAGGGCTGGAGTCTCGTATGCACTGCTGAGGTAACCTATACATTCAGGCCAGCGAGGCTGCGACAGGCAGGTGTGCTATTGCTGCTTTATGTCGGGTAAGTCTCCGCTGGGCGTCAATGTGGGGTAGTTTAGTAGTACGGACAGTAGCTTAATGAAACGATTTTATTTTAGGAGCGCGAGCCCCAGTGTCGAGGAGGTGTCGTTCATAACGAGTGGCCAACCACAAACGTGTGTGACATGCTGAGGGACCACCCGTGCAAGGTACATGTGTGGCTTGTATTTCGGGGGGGGGGGGGGGGGGGGGGGGTGGTTTGCTGTGTTCTGTATTTTGTATGTTGGTTGACCGAGGCTCCATGATTGTGTTTATAGGGGCTTCTTGCGCGTGCGTGAGCACCGTGTGCGCGAGCACTGTGCGCAGTGGGGGGGATCCGAGCAGGGGATCGGCTGTGTAGCTGGTGGGTTGAGTTGTATTTTCTCATATTGTGTTTATATTTTCTTTCTGTTTGGGTTTTGTGGGGAAGTAAGTGTTGGGAATTAATTATGTTTGTGTTTCATTTGGGTTGCAGCTAGTGAGCCACTGCCTTGGCTGGTTATGATTTATTTTGTCACTCTGATACATTAGTTTGATTTGTTCCTATAACTTGCTGTGTAAGTCCACCATCTTACCGAGCCCTTACACATACTTATTGTTGCTGCGTGCTATCATGACGTGGTGATATGCAACAAGTGTCAACCAACCTGTGCTGTGTGGTGCTATGAGCTGTTTTAATTAAAACATATATATATATTTTTGTCGAAAATAAAGATTCCTATTTTAATATTAAGCTGCTTCCTGGTGTGTGTGCCTTAACGGCGTTGGAACCTGTGACTGTGGTCTCTAGGTGCCACATTTATTATAATAATTATCGGTTATTGTATCGGTTATCGGCCAGGAGAAGCAGATATTTATCGGTTATCGTATCGGTTGAAAAAATCTATATCGTGCATCCCTATTGAGTATATTTTGAAGGTGGTGTGGTGTGCTGCGCGAAGCTTTGCAGAGCAAAGCCAGCGTTTCAATACAGCCTATTGGCTGACACACGGAGCAGGTTCGAGCTTCATTTAGAAAAACTGAAACTGCGTGATGTTTGCTCACCAGTGTTGGGGGTAACTCATTACAAAATTAACATATTCCATGTAATATATTACTTTTAACAGTAACTCAGTAATATTATACCAGTTACTTTCTCAAGTAACTCAAGTTACAAATTCAAGTTCAAGTTCAAATTGACTTTATTATGTCCCCGAAGGGATGGTAAAAATGACCATTAGGGACCAGAAGTAAAGTGCATATAACGCATCCTAAAAACAGCCACAGCAACAACAACTAACTTAGGAAGAGCTATCTCCTCCCCTGACCTGAGTTCAGGATGGAAATGGCTGTGGGGGTGAAATAAATTGAGTTATATGTGACAGCTGCTGGCGTTTTGACCCACAATTAGGCCGAGGTCAATTTTCTGATTTTTACAGATTCTGAAATGGCAGACTGTAAACTTTCAAATGATGTGTCACACATTGTAATCTGAAAAAAATGGAAAGTAAGAAGCTGAGAAATCGGCCCTCAAAGTTGGAGACGTTTTTCACACCTGAGGCAGCCATGTAATGGGGGAGTGAACAATAGCTGCTCATTTACATTAACCACTCCCCATCCACTCCAGCTGATCACTGTCACTCCACTTTTATCACTTCTCATCTGGATTATTGTAATTATTATTACATGTGTGCCTGTTATGTTCTTTTTGGGCTCCTTGTGCAGAGCAAATCCCATGAGGGGCAATAAAGGTTTCATTCATTCAATCATATAATAATAATAATAATAATAATAATAATAATAATAATAATAATAATAATAATAATAGGATATAATATGAATAAGGATTTGATAAGGGAGTTCAGAAGCTGCTGAACAAAAATATAAAACACAAAGACATTGGTTTCAGACTGTGCTTAAACCAGTGGGCAACAGAAATGGGGAATGTATGAGGCCCGTCCTGGAATTCCATTAATTCGAAAGTCCGTAGGGGGGGCGCATGTCAGGTCCGGAAGTGACGACACGTACATTGGCTCCAATTTAAAAATGAGCCGACCTCTCTCGTTCTGTGTCTTAAATAAACATTTTCCGAATGAGCTTATGGTCTGAATAAACAATTTCAAGTCTTTTTCAGGCTCTGCTGGGCTCCGTTTTCTAAATTATGGTCCCATTTCGAGTAAAAGAGCCGATAAAATTTTATTTTTATTTTTTAATAAGATTTTCCTTGATTGACACCAGCCACAGGAAACCAGATGATCCCAACCAGTTGCCAAGGCAGGCGAGCTAGCTAGCTAGCAACGTAGCCAGAGATTAAAAGTAAAATACCAGAAACAGAGTTACCTTTATGATATTTTAATGATGTTAGTAGACACAGGTAACAGTATAGATCCCCGTTATGAGGTATGTTGATCAAAAGAACACCTAACGCTATATCGTTATGTAATGTGACTTGTGACATGATCACATTTCAATAAATAACGTTTTTGCACATTTGAATGCTGCTGGTCGTTTGTTTAATGCTGTATATATTGGACATTTAAAGCTGATACACAATTGTGTTGAGGTAATTCCGCAAAGCTCAGTTAACTCATTGAGTGCCAATGACGACTAAAGTCGTCAATTGCGTTTTTTGACGGTGGGACGTGGATCAAAGCCTGATGCATCTCCTGTAAAAATATGGGGGATTTTGAAGGTGTAGAAGCTATTTTATGGACGCATTAGGTGGCGACAGCGCTCTCCAGACCAGAGAAAGGCAAGGAAAGATAGCAAAGAAGCCGTGATGAAAGAGAAACCGATGCATGCTGGAGCCAGAGCGGCACAGATTGCTCTGGCTGGAGCCAACGTTAGCTGCGAACAGCAGCCAATCCGCTCCCACAACTGAGCCCCTCTGTCTCTGCTGCATAGTTTCTCCACACGATTAGCCGCCAGAAAAGGAGACACCCGACCCCGAAAAGCCAAACCATTCTCAGCAGTCCGGTTTGGCTTTTCGGTGTCGCGCTGGGAGCCGGCACACAAAAACGGCGGAGCGCTCCGAAAATAGACGCTGGGTGCGTTAGTCTGTGTGTTAGTGTGGGGATGAGTTCCTCCCAGCTCTGGCATGCAGGCTGTGTGTTAGTGTGGGGGTGAGTTTCTCCCAGCTCCAGCATGCAAGCTGTGTGTTAGTGTGGGATGAGTTTATCCCAGCTCCAGCAGGAGGAGATTCGTCGCCTGACGCAGGTAGCAGAGATTCGAGCAGAGCCACCAGAGACACTCCCACGGAGGAGGAGTTTGCAGTTGAGGGGGGTGGGGCACGCAGGGCACCACACAACTACACCACGTCACTACATCAGAAAATATTAGCTTCAGAGTCAGTGATGTGCTTGAAATGCTTCATTTCACAAAAGGCTCATTATCTCAGCTTCTAGTTTGAAACGTCTGTTTTTGGTGAAATCAACCTATCTTCTCCGGCTGATAACTAAAGAACGGAAAATGATATCAATAAACTTTTTTTTGCTGATGATACAAGAGAGTCTCATCGTTCTTTGGGCATGTTCGGTGTTTACATAGTAATATCACACAATATTCTGTGGGTCTTGAGTTATCACTGAAAACGCTCTGAAAGGGCTGGCACTGGGAGCATCCGTTTTCCAAAAGTGGCTGGCACTCAATGAGTTAAAAATATAATGTGTAACACCAATGGAAGGATGGGTAGCATTAGCTAACATCATCCAGGTTATACAGTAACGTTAGGCTATTATAAAGTTATGAAATGCTGATTCAGACGTTACAATAATATGACATAATATGAGCCAGTTAGCCTAGCTAGAGAGAGTAATTTCAGACCACCAGATATCACCATATTTCATTTCAATAAATATAAAGCATTCGTTGATTGAAGCAGACTCAGACTGCTGGTCGGTTAAGTTTCTCCGTCATCATGTCCTCTGGTCCAATCTTCGGTTCGTAGTTTGTGTTCACTCGACATCAACAATCTTATACATGATAATATACAACAAGGCTATCTTTGTTGACAATGTTTATTGACAAAAGCATTAAAACAAGCAAATATAACAATATTCTCCGGTCACTGGCAGATACTAGCTACAACTTGTTCAAAGCAAATCTCTCATGTCAGCATTTGGCTTGTGTGTTATTGCAATTTCCTATGTTGAAACAACTGATCAGCAGTAACATGTAGTTTAGCGTTAATCTCAGGAGAACAGAATATTATAGCTTTGATCTTCACAAATCATGATCCTCTGTTGTGTAGTTTAGCGTTAATCTCAGGAGAACAGAATATTATAGCTTTGATCTTCACAAATCATGATCCTCTGTTGTGTAGTTTAGCGTTAATCTCAGGAGAACATAATATTATAGCTTTGATCTTCACAAATCATAATCCTCTGTTGTGTAGTTTAGCGTTAATCTCAGGAGAACAGAATATTATAGCTTTGATCTTCACAAATCATGATCCTCTGTTGTGTAGTTTAGCGTTAATCTCAGGAGAACAGAATATTATAGCTTTGATCTTCACAAATCATGATCCTCTGTTGTGTGTCCCATCTGGTACTGGACGGCGGCTACCCCTGGAAGAAACGGATTAGATACTGTTAATCACTGTATAACGTTAACGTTTGCTTACCCAACACTACGTGCGATTGGTAAATACTGTAAATGCAGAGGTGGATAAACTATCCAGAGCAGTTTAACCCCCTTGTTCCCCCTCATTGATTGATAGTTGATCTAACCTCTAACATTAGCTAGATATATAATGCTATAGCTGGTAGATCATATGAGTATGCTTTGAGTCTGCCTCATCTCAAAGAGGTAACCTAGGTAAACAGAACTGCGTTTGTTTTCTGTCTACGTCCGAATCTGTGCAGCATGCAATACTGTTTAACGTTGTATAACGTTAGTCTAACCTTAGTCCTCCTGTAATGACAAATGGACATGTAGCTAGCGTTAATGTCATGCTATGCAATTAGCGTTACGTTAGAAAATAAGATTACCTCAATTTTGTGGAAGATAGGAAGGCGGCAGGCTGGTGACGCCGCGCGAGGTCTGGAGGAAATAATACTCTGGTTTTTCTTCAGGCTACTGTATTCACTGTGAGAGCAATGGAGCAAGGCTAGCAATAGCAACTAACGTTAGCAACATTTGTTAGCCAAGCTAACAACTAGCAGGGAAAACAAGTTGAAAAGATGGATGCCGTGGCTATAGGAAACCCTCCCCCGAGTCCCGTCCACGCTCACGCCCCTTCCTGTTTTCCCGGCTCCAGGCTTGAACAGATTTCCCACAATGCAACAGGAAAATCCATTCATCCAATGAAACGAAATCAAACAATATCGGGAAGTGAGCTTCATTTTGCCGTGTCAAAAACATATAGCTAAGGTGGTCCACTATATTTACTGTCTATGGCTTAAACTCAAGCTACATAACTAGCAAGCAGCAGATACGCAAACATGACAGACAGACAGACAGACACACACACACACACACACACACACACACACACCGTGGCTAGCAAGCCTCGCTAGCATGCTACAGTTTTCCTTTGTTCTCAACAAGAGATGGTTGTGATGGGGGTATGCTAGCAGTAAATACAGAGGTGGGTAGTTTACCCACCATGTTTCCCCTCATTGATTGTTACAGTTGATCTGAAAATAGGGGAGTAATCTATAGGCTATGGTTTGTGTCCCACCAAAGAACTTATTGATAAGCGCTGGCGAGGGACAATCACACACAGATGCGCCATTTTGGAGACACCCATGATGATGACACCACGCAAAAGAGGCGATCTTGTAAACAAAAGCCGAATAGCCAATTGAAACTCGGTATGCAAATACAAGACTGCCCCTTTGTTCAGCTGGTTTCCAGCAGTAAAACAACTCGAGTTTTATTTAAAGGCCCAATCCGTCAAAACTCACTATTACTGACGCCGGTGGCCGTTAGTGTAACTGCAGGCAGCGTGTGAACGAGCTGACGCGCGGGCACCATACTCGCACGCGCACAAGCAGTTGCCTGGCAACAGCAGAGCTGTTCGTTGCTTTGTAACGTTAACTCATAAAAGTCACTTGAAAACAGCAACCTGGACAATTTATCGGTCAGATCAGCCTCGAGATGCCCAGGAAGGATTCTGGATGAATTAGGGGACGTTATTGTGGCATGTTTGGTCGTGTTTTGGCTTGCGTTGGTTGCGGGCAAGTCGATACTCATGTTAGCACAAGCCAGGAAATAGCCTGCTCCCCCTGTATGTACGGTACCCTGTAATGCCTGGAGTTGACCAAACTTATGATGTTTCATAAGCATAACAGTAACATTAGGCATATTTACTACTGTTAAATTCATTATCCACACAAGACGGTAACGTTATTAGTGGGGCTGGTCGTAATTTCTATAAATGTAAATTAATATTAGTTAGCCGCGATTAGCATCAAGCTAACGTTACTAGTATGTGCAGTCCCACTGCAGCCAACTGCAGTCAGAGCCTGCTGGCTGCGGGAAGTGGATACTCATGTTAGCACAAGCCAGGAAATAGCCTGCTTGTGCAGTCAAACAATGTACCGTAAACATAACAGACAGTAGGCTAATGTTAGGCATATTTCCGACTGTTAGATTCATTATCAACACAAGACAGTAATGTTATTAGTGGGGCTGGTGGTAATTTCTATAAATATAGCTAAATCTATTAGTTAGCCGCGTATAGCATCAAGCTAATGTTACTATGGTTCTAATAGGCAGACTCACAACCGCAGCTAACTACAGTCAAACAATAATGTTCCATGACCATAAGCATAACGGTAGTAACATTAGGGTTGCATTACTTCACACAAGACGGTAATGTTAGCAGAGTTTCTGACCAGGTGGTCAGATACTTGTACTACGGAGTGACAGTAAAAATCTTGAATCTTGAAAATCCATTAGCAAGCAGCTAACGTTATCTGGTGAAAACCACATTACAGTAGCTACAAGCAGCAAGTTTCCTTCATGAACCGAAAACACAGTCCTGACTCTAGTTTCCCCCCGATGTCGGTCACATTGCTGCTGTCTGGCCAGACGGGCTTCATTAGATAAATATTTATTTATTTAGTCTGGACTTTTTCTGGAGTCTGTGTTGTTGTTTCCTTTAGCTAGCAGCTAGCGACGACCGTAACATTAAAAGCTACTTCAGCCATTTCCTGTTAGCGTCTAGGACAAGAGACAAGCTCGACATGCGCGAGACGTCACATGCTCTAGCTGAGGCGGGAGATGTTATCCACTTCCATTTTGAGCGTCCTAGGCGTTGTTGTGATCTAAATAGTGTCCAAGCCAGTCCTTGAATGCCGCTCCGTCGGGGCCACATGGCAGCATGCTGTTCCTCCATGTAAATAGACAGTTTTCTTCCCGTTTTCTACCCATATCGTCATTATATGATCCCTAAAGAAACAGCAGAATGCTATTCACCCCCGGGCTATTTCCAGTAGTCTTTACCAGGGATCTCATATCCTCATTCGGGGTCTGTGTCACCAACTCTCGTCAAGTCACGCGAGACTTTCCTGCCGGCTGGCCTGTGTACGGAAGCCCAGCTCCTGCGCTCATTTCTCTCGCGCGTCTGTCCTGTCTACAAGCAGAAGACTAGCTCAGCCCGTTTTTCGGAGAATAGATTTAGAAATCTTACAACATGGTTCGATTTTGTGCATATCCCAATTGCACCAACAAAATGACCAGTTGGACACCATTCAGCTTCCACAGACTTCCATTACAAAATATGGACATCGTGAAATTATGGTTAGTCGTCATCAAGAGGGACCCAAACACAACGCACGCAGCGCTGAAAAAAGCCGACCTCCGCGTCTGCAGTCATATAATGATGATATGAGTAGAAAACTGTCTATTTACATGGAGTAACAGCACGCTGCCATGTGGCCCCGACGGAGCGCCATTCAAGGACTGGCTTGGACACTATTTAGATCACAACAATGCCTAGGATCGCACCGGAGAACATTGGGTGAGTCGTCAGATAATAATTAATGTGAGGAGAGGGCTCCAGGTTAAAAAAAAACGAAATTCTCCTTTAACAAGATTAACGTATTTAATGACCCCAAAACATCTTAATTTTATATGGAATGGATAGTTCAAATACGCTATGGTGTACTACTGTGAAAAATGAAAAAACAAAATGTTTCAAGAAATAGACTTTAGATGCCCGTAGAGGAAAACTGATACGGCCGAATTGCGGTCCCTGCCGACAGCAGCTGTCACATATTTTATTAAATCAAAGCACATATTTTAAAAAGATACAATCATTTCCTAATCAAACTGTGTGTTTTTATGCAAATAACCACTATAGATGACAATAACAAAGGAAAAGAATAACATTTAGAATTTTGGATTGTTTACACTGACTTCAAGGCGGTTGAAATTATTTTTCGGGATGGTTCCGGGGCAGCGATGCCATTCTGCTACTGCTGTTGTTTTGGTCAAAGTAATGCATAGTGTAATAACTCAGCTTAACTCAGCTACTTTACAGCATTCTGGAAGGGAGGGGGAACCGACTCGCCCCTGATATAGGCTACGATGTGGTATCAGACGCAGATCGTAGGAGGGTCTCGGGAGCCGCATAGCTCTCTAAATTGTGTTCATACATACTGTACACCGCCACCCTCAGGGTAACTCCAGAGTTCCAAGGCATGTCTGAAAGCGGCTATGGTTAGGTTTTTGTGGATTTCGGTTTCCAGGGTCTTTAAGTCAACGGACTCAGTATTAGCATGAAACATCACACACGGTCCAGATAGATAGATAGATAGATAGATAGATAGATAGATAGATAGATAGATAGATTCTGTTGTACAGCAGCTTCCAGTTGTACCTAACAAAGTACAGATGAAGAAATGGTAAAAGACAAACAAAATAGGCGATAAAAAATAAGATAAGAGAGACCAGTCTGGCAGGGACAGGGTAAGAGAGATAAAGGGCCCTATCGTTGTACGGCGCTATCGTTTGCGCTGCCTTTGCGCTGCGTTTGCGCGCCTCTTATTGCTATCTTCCCAGATATCTGCCTCCACCGTCCAGTTTTGCGCTGTGATGACACAGGTGTAGGCGTGGCCCAGGCGTGTCGGTGAGCCTCTAGCCTATCATGTGTCTCGCGCAAGTGTCATTTAGTGCTGTGGGGAAGATACCGTCAGTATGTGGCGAGCGCAAAGAAAGGTTTGGAAGTTGCCCGTTCCAAAATAGGCGTTCCAGCGCAATGTGTTAGAAGAAATCGCCTTGGGTGCTCTCAATTTTAACGCCAGGAAATAGCTGGTCTTAGCACAAACGCAGACGTACGCCTGCTCTACTTGCCTGACACAGCCAATCTCCAAACTGTGACCGCGCCGGCTGCATTCTACTGCATGGAGTACACTAACTGTATGCAAGTACCTCATACAACCCCGCATCAAAAAATACAAACTGTCCCTTTAAAGCAGTTAACCGACTGTGCACACACACCCACCCACACACCAGGCTGTGTTATTGTGTGCTTAATGCAGTGATGAGAGTTATCCTCACACACACACACACACACACGCGCGCGTGTGTGCGCGCACACACTCGGCCTGCTAATGTCACAGTGGTTCTGAACTGAACACACACACGTGTGTTTGTGCGCGCACGCGCACACACACACACACACACACTCGCGTGCGAGCGCACACACACACACACACACACAGACACACATGACCTGCTAATGTCACAGTGGATCTGAACTGAACAAACGCACACATGCACGCACAGACGCACACACACACATACACACGTGCGCGCACGCACACTATAACAGTGGAAAATAAAAGGTTCTGTAGAGAGTGAGAGAACAAGCCTGCAGGAAAATGCTTGGAGCTCTTTGTGTGTGTGTGTGTGTGTGTGTGTGTGTGTGTGTGTGTGTGCGTGTGTGTGTGCGTGTGTATGTGTGTGTGCATTATGCATGTCCGTACACTCTCGCTCTCTGTTGCTTATCTCTCTGTCTCTCCCTCTCTCTTTCATCACCACTGGCTCTCTAATCCCTGCATCCCTCTGCTGGGAGGGAGAGAGAGGGCGGGAGAGCGGAGAGAGAGGGGAGGAGAGAGAGAGGGGGCGGGGGGGGGGGGGGGGGGCTGAGACAGACAGGAAGTTTGTTGATCTCCTGTCCTCTCTCAACAAAGCAGCTGTCCAACATATCGACGCCATGCTGGCCTCATTTCCTCTTCAAAGGAAACACAGAAGGTTCCTACAAAGGAAACACACTATAGAGAGCCAAAGTGAAATGTCACTTCCTGCTTTCTCCCTGTACCAGCGCTGGAAAAAATATGAATGGCAGTGAACGGAGAATAACGTTACTTTTTTGATCCCGTTTGAATTGTGCCACGGGGTGCCAACGTTCATTTTGTCAATTTAAAACATAACTTTGCATGTAAAGAAAGTCACAGTTTGTCGTCAAACTGAAACGTATAGGGGTTAGTTTCGTATGAAAACTACATCGCTCGTGGAAGCTCGTGGCATGTCGCCGGTCTTCAGCTTTGCCGGTAGAGAAAGTGACGTCACTTAGGCGACAGTGTATGTAGTCTTTCTGATTCATAACTTATAGTGCAACAGTTTGAAAATGAGATGGTTACTAGGCATGGCTCGATTTCCGGTTTTGCCGGTCCGGTCCGGTGTACGAGCTTAAACCAGTTTGATTTGATGCCAACCAGCTGAACCAACATGTTTCATTATGCCAGGAACTGGCAAATTAAAAATGCAGCCTCAGCATCCTATGCCGATGGCATCACAGGACTAAATCCAACTTCTATTGGATTAGTAATGAGCAACATTACTAATGCAATAGAATAGAACGTGATTAATCTTAATGTTTGTTAGTTTGTTTATGAACTGACTAAGGGACCGTTCGTTATTTAGAGGGGGGGTCACTGGAGGGATTTGGTGTGCTCTGAAATAAAAAGCTGTGCCCCTTCTCTGATCAAAATATATTTTTTCTTGACCCTCCCCAAGTGATTTGAAAAATATGATTGACCCTCCCCAAACAATATGCTATTTTCGCTTGTGAAACAATCTTCATATCAATATTTGTGTTTAAATAGCAGTCTTTTCTGTTTGGTTTAATTCTTCTATAATTGCGATACACCCCACCAGCAGCGGTGAGGTCATCTGCCATTTCCTCATCCCGTTCCTTTTCTTCGTCCTCAAAGAGGTGTAGAAAAAAGCTCTCAATTGCCGCTGTCCCATCATTGAGAATAATAAATTGTTGACCTGCTTTAGTCCTATAGATTAAAACAGGGATGCCGAGTGATTGGTTTAACAGGCAATCCCGAAACCATTCTATTTGAATGTGTTCACGTTCAAAAAAAGAAGAAAACTCAAATGCAAAACTGAAATTAAGCCATCCACATGGTTTGTTGCCGTTGTTGTGAGGCAGCAGTAACTCTTCCAGCACTCGTTTGATTCCTCTCAGTTTGTCCTCCTTTTTGTCCAAAGCATCTTCGAATTTGACAAGAACATCGACAGCAGAGAGAGACTGCAGCGACATCCTTAATCTTCTGTGCAGATAGCTGGTTTTACGGACATTTGTCCTCTCTATATGTTTTGATGCCATGTCTGTTTGTTTGCTCGACTTTGTTCCAGTAGGTTATTCGCGCTGGAAATGTACTTCCGTATTATCACCAGAAAAGCGCCACTGATTCGCCAGATACTGTACACGCCTACTGTCTGGATAGGCCAAGCACAAAGATCGACAGATAGGACCGCCAAAGAGAAACAATGCACAGGGACATACCAAACAGTTTGGACAGGAGGGGTGTAAATGAAGCAACTCAGTAGTTGTTGAAGTCCGAAAAGCAAACATAAAAATAAAAATAAAGTTTATATATTTTTATCAAATCAAAATTGTATAGCCCTCCCCTGGACTCAAATTAAAGAGAGTGTACCCTCCCTCAGACTAAATTTAAAACAGGATGACCCTCCCCTATTTTCCTCCACTGGGCCCTTCCCTAAATAACGAATGGTCCCTAAGCTGAGCCGAAGTCAGCAAAGGAGATCAAATTTCACTCGGGGGGATGTGCACAGCGCACTCTCTGAGTTGAGTTGTTTTGGGGTGAAGAATATAAACGGGACATTGCAGTCATCACTCACCTGGCTAAGATGGGTGTCCATATTCAAAACAGTGGAAAAGCAGTCTTTAAAATCCATGCTAAATCCATACGATCCCCAGGTCGAATGCATTTCTCTAAAGTTGCTATCCATGAGCTTTAGCCTACAACAAACTGAGAAACGCGTGTGTCACATAGGAATATGACACCATGGGCCCTATCGGTGCAAAAGCGGTAATTTAGCGTTTGCGCTGGTTCTGCGCTCGTTTAACGTTGGGGGCAAATTGGGGGCATGCACAAGCGCATGACTGTTATAATTGTACTGGACATGCATGGGGGAGGCGTGCCACATGCCAAACCAGGCGTTTCGGCCCAAAAAGTTTGTGACAGATGGCATTCTCCTATCGTCATGCACACGCCTACTATTTTCTTGCCAACTGCTGTGAGACGACTCCACAGTCCACAATAGAGTTCATAAAGTACTTTAAAAAGATAAGTCATACAGTAGACAATGATGTGGAAGAAGAACAATGCGCCAACATTGTCGCAGTGGGTAAAGATTCATTTTGGAATCTAAAAAGACACATTTCACGGAAACATGACAGCGTGCTGCGTGAACACGCTGGGAAGAAAACAAAAGGTAATTATTACGCCAGGCCCCAATATAGCGTTAAAATAAAAATGTATCATGCAAAAAGTAGTAGCAGTAGCCTATAATGTTAATTTAATTTTGTTTTATTTATAGAGAGCAAGGCGGGCGCTATTAGAAAAGGGTGATGGATTTGTCTTGTCAGCTGACATATGGACAAATAGGACGCAGCACAAATAGGGCACAGCTGGGCATCGTGGCCGGTTTCATTGACGGGACGTTCAAGGGGCACACCGTTCTGTTCGGCTGTGATCACATACAGGGTCATCCTACCGCTGAACTGTCCCAAAAGTATGAAAGTGCACTGAAGAATTGGAACGTGCAACGACGTGTTATTCGTGTAGTGACTGACAGTGCAAGCAACATGGTCAAGGCATTTAATATAATCCCTGGCATGGTAGAGGCCGGGCCCGAGCCTGAAGTTGAGGAGGTGACAGCATCAGGTGCTAGTAGCGCTGCTGCTGACGAAGATGAGTAAGAGCTCTCACAGGTCCAAGTGGAAGAAATAGCCACCAATGTACAAAATATGGTAAACCAGTATTTTACTGTGTCAAATCTACATCTGAGGTGCCCGATTCACGTGCTTCAGCTATCAAAGACGCCATCAACGAGCACGACAACATCAGTCGTCTGTTAGTGAAAATAGGGCAGCTGGTCAAAAGTGTGCGCAAAAGCACCTTGAACTCAGAGGAAACCGACTGGCTCGGAGTGCGCCCCGCACCTGCTTGCACGATGCGATGGAGCAGCCAACTGAGGATGATTCAGTCGGTGCTCCGGCTCTTCCAAAAAAGACCTGTTATGGCAAAACAAAATAAAATCTACCACAAACCTCACCCTAAACGAAGTACGGCAGCTGACCCACCTTGCCAGTGTATTGTCACCGCTGGCAGACCTCACAGGCAAAATGCAGAAGGAGCTGGGGAACCTCGGGATGATCTTGCCTTCTGTGACAGAAATACCAACAGAAATACTCCCTGCCCCCACCCACAACCACAACCCCCACCTCCCCTCCCCATAGATCCGGACCGCCCCCTCACCATCACCGAGGATGAAGTCCCCCAGTCGTTCTCGCGTATCAATCCAAGCAAGGCGGCCGGCCCGGATGGCATCCCTGGGCGTGTCCTCAAGGCCTGCGCACACCAGCTGGCAGGCGTATTCACAGACATTTTTAACCAGTCTCTCTCCCTCCGGCAAGTTCCCCCCTGCTTCAAAACAGCAACAATCATCCCCATTCCCAAACAGCAGAAAGTGACCAGCCTCAACGACTGGCGCCCAATAGCCCTAACGGCCATAGCCAGCAAATGCTTTGAAAAGCTGGTTATATCACAGATCCGCCCCACACTCCCCCCGGACCACAACCCACTACAATTCGCATAGCGCCCCAACAGGAGCACAGCGGATGCAGTAGCACACGTGCTCCACACCGCCCTCTCCCACCTGGAGGGGAAGGACACCTATTTGAGAATGCTGTTAGTGGACTACAGCTCAGCATTCAACACCATAGTACCCTCCAGGCTGGTAAGCAAACTCAAGGATCTGGGACTAAGCAAAGCGATGTGTGACTGGATCCTGGACTTTCTAACAGACCGCCGCCAGGTGGTGAAAGTGGGCAACCTCACCTCCTCCCCACTGACCATCAGCATAGGAGCGCCACAGGGGTGCGTCTCCAGCCCCTTCTGGTATGACCTCTACACCCACGACTGCGTGACGACTCAAACTTCGAACACCATTGTGAAGTTTGCAGACGACACAGCGGTCGTGGGGCGGATCTCCAGGAGCGACGAGACAGCCTACAGAAAGGAGGTGGAGGCCCTGGAACAATGGTGCCAGGACAACCACCTCTCTCTGAACGTCTCCAAGACAAAGGAGGTCATTGTAGACTACAGAAGGGGGGGGCACACACCCCCCAATCACCATCAACGGCACAGTGGTGGAAAGGGTGGACAGCTTCAAGTACCTGGGAGTCAATATCCACCAGGACCTGACATGGGCCAACCACACCGCCACTGTTGTCAAAAAGGCCCAACAGCGACTACACGGACTCAGGCGCCTGAAGAAATTCGGGCTAAGGCCAAAAATCCTCAGGGACTTCTACAGAGGCACCATTGAAAGCCTGCTGACTGGCTGCTTCACCACCTGGTACGGGAACTGCACCACCATGGACCGCAGGGCGCTAAGAAGGGTGAGGCGCGCGGCCCAGCACGTAACAGGATGTGAGCTGCCAGAACTGCAAGATCTGTACAACCAGTGGTGCCTCAGGAGGTCCCTGAAGATCATCAAAAACACAAACCACCCCCACAACAGTCTGTTCTCCCTGCTACCCTCAGGGAGGAGATACAGGGTCCCAAGAGCACGCACAAATCGCTTGAGGGACAGTTTCTTCTCACAGGCCACGAGACTCCTTAACATATACAAATAGTGTAGTAGCCGTACTGTACCGCACTGTAGATGCTACCATTATGTATGACTAATGTTCAATAGTATGTTTAATTAGGTATATGCTATTTGCACCTAACAGAATGTTATTATGTTTAATTATGTTTAAAGTATGTTCATGCCATTTGCACTATGGGCAGTGAATACGCCACTGTCTGTGTATGGAAGCTCATAGCTGACTCAATTCAAATGATAATTTAAACTTGAAAATGGTAATGTAATTCCTCAATAACATTATCATTTTCAACACATGTGTGTGTTATTTCAATAAAAATTAAAATTAAAATGGAATAATCCAATTTTCATTTTCATTTTCATATACCTGTAAGGGCTTTCTATGACTATATAAGAATTAAAATGACAAGCTGTTTGACATTTAATTTTCAAAGTCCATAGCCCGCTCTACAATGGACTATATTAAAATGGTAATTTAAATTTGGTAATGAAAATGCAATCCGAAAAATGCAGCCTAATTTTCCATCTCTGCAAGCATTATTTAAGTCACAATTCAAATTAAAATGCATTTTTGTAGAAAATGTCAAATGATAATTTAAATGGTATTTGACATTTCATTTTAATTTAGTCATACTGCTTTTCAATGGACTATATCAAACTTGTAATTTAAATGTGGAAATGTAAATGCAATCCAAAAAATCCAGCCTAATTTTCCATCCCTGCAAGCATTATTTAAGTCACAATTCAAATGAAAATGCATTTGTATTTGACATTACATGTTTGACATTCGACATTACATTATCAAAGACTGAACATGCTTTGCAATGTACTCTATTCAAATGAAAAACAGCAAAACAGCGCCTCCCGTGTATTGCATGTTCACTTCGTGGGCTATCACTGACAAAACTCAAATGGAAATGGCAATCTGTCAGGCCGCTCGTCAAGGCGGGCCTTGACTTAGGAAGATGTCACTCATTGGCTACTTTCAGGCTGCCCCAGTTGACCGCGGAAGTAAACAGACCCACTTGCACAGGCATGTAGGCCCCTATCGTTGCATCGGCGCAGTTTCTAGGCCGAGCGGCAGGCGCAGATCAAAGCAGTGGGCGTGGAAAGGCGCACTTGATATCGTCGTGCTGGCGCTAGATGCAGCCCAAAGCATTACAACCACGCCTTTTAGGCGTAAAATTATGCACCGTCATGCTCATTGGATAAGTGCAATAAACGAATCGCACGCTTGCCTTTTTAGCTCCAATTCCAGTGATCCCGCAAAACCAGACGAAAGCCAAACGCTCTGCCCCCCCCCCCCCCTCCCTTCATCCAGCCTGTCTGTCTGCATTATAGGCTATTATTCCATATTATTATGCTTCTCAAACCAATCTAACTGCAGTTTCAATACTGCAAGCATGTAAATACGCTACACTATAGCAAGATCAAAGTGAAAATAATGTTCTATGCATCAGCTAGAAAAATATAGCCTATTAGATTGGTGAAAGTTTGTCCAGAAAGATATCATTTTCTCTCGCCTGCTGCAGGAAGGATGATGCACATAAATATACCCTACATTATGTCAAGTCATTGCATAAATGTGTTTTTATTGTAAAACTAAATGTGAAATAGGGCCAAGTTATTGGACGGACATGACAGTATAGCAGATGCCATTAGAAGCGCGTTCCGAAGCGCGTTCCGCTGTTACTTCTCTAAATCACGTTAACTCGACAAGGGGTATATATATGCCCAGGAGGACATATATGTTTCACATAGGGTGGTGTTTTCATTTCGAGGTTTTATTTGGTCCAATATTGAAATGTTGACAATGGCAGGCTGTGTTACCATTACACATTAATTTAGAACTACCTTTTATATCTATTTTGGCTCATTTGGTGGCTATTTAGTAGCGAAATGAAGAAACACAATGCATGCTGGGAACTCAGAGAGAGAGAGAGAGAAGGGTGACAGAGAAGAAGCAGTGAAGGCAAAGAATAGGCCTGCTTTTGAAAAGCGCAAAGCGCTAAATGTAGGCCAGCTCCCAAGATATGACTAGGCTGGTATTTAGCGCCGACACGCCCACTTTGGGACTGCGCCACGCCCATTCGGCCTAAAGCGCATTTGGCAGCCTAAAGCCTATTGCTATCTTGCCGAAACAGGCGCAAGGCACGTTTTTTTGCGGTTAAGGCCCGTAATAGCGCCGATGGCCTGTGGGAGAATAGAGCCCGTAATGTGCGTTTTTGTTCATATTTAAAGAAGAAACAGCATTTCAATCATGAGAGACCAGAGGGTAAGGTTAATCAGCAAGCTTTATTAAAGTATGGCATGGCGATAAGATTCATGGCCTGACGTGGTATGGCATTAATTCTGATGGCGTGGCAGCATGGCAACTGATTCTTTGGCGTAGTGACTCCGTGGCAAGATGCCTCTCTTCTTGAGGCGGGAGGGCATCTGCTCGGGCTAGAATAGAGAACCCCCCCCTGTAGGGGATTCTTCAGGAGTCAATACATTGGTGGTGGACTAGGGAGGTGGGTGGGGTGAAACGCGGCTTCCAGAGAAGGAATTAGATCAGCTCAAGTGCAGCGGCTAGAGGTCAGTGAAAGAGGACGGTGGTGCGCCCAGCGTGGCTATAAATACTGCCGCGTCATAGCCTCGGCACTGACGACATTAACGCCGTCACCTAGGCAAGTGCGTCACGCGAACGTCACGCTGGCATTACTGCACTGACGACATTAACGGCGTCACCTAGGCAAGTGCGTCACGCGAACGTCACGCTGGGATTACTGCACTTGTCGTCACGTTAGGATTACATGTGATGATGAGGTCGCTATGTCACTAGATTACGTGTGGCGTGAGGCAGCGTGTCTGGTCTTCATCTTGAAACTAGGTCGAGACCATCATTATTTATCGGTGCATGGTGTTCATACCGCGGAAAAGTTAAAAACAAGGTGGACTTTGCCATTAGGAAGGAAGACGCGAGGCGGATTGTTTGCTATGGTTACCATGGTAACGTTACCCTCTGTATGGCTAATGCTAACGTTAGTGAGTAGCCTAATATAGGACGTAAATATCTACAACCACAGGCTGTCAACGGAATAACTGGAGAAATTAAACCATGCCAGACATAAACGGCAAGAAGTGGCTGTGATGTGGATTAACGCTAATGACGAAATGGACGAGATGACGAAATGGTGAGTGTACGTTAGCATGTTGCTGCTACTTGCAAACGAATTTGATCATCTACTGTAGCCTAAGAGATAACAACCTAACGGTAATGTTTGCAATATAAAGCAGCGTCAAGCATAGTTCTATAAATTATACTACTTATGCTAGTTGAGTGTCAGTTCATAGTAAGGTGAATGTGCCAACATTACTTCTCTACTAATGTTATTTAATAATTCACATGGGGGAGTCTTTAGATTAGATGTAGCTACGCTCTAAAACTGAAGATGAGCTTCAGTTACATGAAGTGAGTTTATAACCAACCAAGCAGCTTCCCATGGTATAGCTAGTTAATCACTTTCCTCCAGTCTGCATGTGGCGTGACTGGTGGTTGGTCATGCTATGGCTGTACTATGAGTATAATAACTGCTGGGCTCGCATGTAAATAAATAAATACATATATACACACACACACACACACACACACACACACACACACACACACACACACACACTGTGAATAATTACATATCTAAACTAAACATTTCATTTTGCTGCTATATGCCAAGTGCAACATTTTTCTGACCATTAAAATTATCTCATATCTCTTCCTGTCCTTTGTGTGTGTTCCAACATCTACAGGTGGCAATTAAGTTTGATGGGAACATGAACGTCACCTGGGTCTGGGTTTATCGGACGCTACATTTTCATGTTGATGCTCCTCTGCCACAAGAGCCACACACACTGAACAAGCAGCTCTTCGACATGCTGACTGGTGGTTCTCATCAGGAGGATATGAAGCAAACACATGTGCATTTTGTGCAAGTTCACATACAAAACAAAACCCTGCCATTACAGCGATATGAAGCAAACACATGTGCATTTTGTGCAAGTTCACATACAAAACAAAACCCTGCCATTACAGCGAACCACGTGAGACCTGCCAACAGCAAATCCTGTACCATCTGTATAGTCCTGATTTACTGTACGTCTCATTGTTTGTGATGTATCTGCAGTCTGCACCAACATAACCAAGACACATTCCTCATGTTGAAGTGACCCTGTTCAGGAATATGAACTATATGCTATTTATGTTTTTGTTTTAAATATTGGGTTTGTTATGAATTACTAATTTTGACAAGGTAAAATAATTTTTTTTTAATGTAACTGCACTGGCTGCATGAAAACTTTTGTCTTGATCAGAGTTTGTCTGTTACAAATATCAACATTGCTGTAATAATCTATCTATAATAAATCTGTAAAATCAGTGACACCAGGCATACTTCAACATTCATTGTTTATTTACATGAAGTGAAATATATCCCTGTAATGAGTATGACCCAGCACCTGCCAGTAGTATGTATGCATGCTGTTCTTGCTTTAACTCCATTTTGCCACTTTTGCGGTGTAGATCAGCCAACAAAGATATAGTTTCTCTGTTAACTCATTCACCGCCAGTTTAGGACTGCCAATATTTAGCACAGGCCAAAGATTTTCATAATTGTTGGTCATCTTTCAAGACCCACAGTAAATTATCTATTAGCACCAGAGTGATTTGCAATACCTCAAAATGAAGATGTACGTCTCTGGGTTCACCAGGAAAAAAAAAGTGAGCTTTTAGCATGTTCTGTACTCTACTTATAGCCATTTATATACACCCTGTTTTCCCCCAAAATGTCTCTCTGAGAAAAGAAATTGCAGAAAATGGCATTTATGTATTTATGCACACAATCTCATGCAGAACTCGCTCTCAATTCTTTTATTTTGAACTGTATTGACATCAGACATGTAAATATTATTTGTTAGGACACAAATGACAAAAAAAAAAATATATATATATATATATATATACACATGAAGTGCTTTTTTTTTACATTCAACAATACAGTTTACTCGGTGTGAGTGAGTGTGCAGACAGACAGACAGACAGACAGACAGACAGACACACCGACAGACAGACAGACAGACAGACACACACACACACACACACACACACACACACACACACACACACACACACACACGATCCCCCTTTTAGATTTCTAACCCCACATAGGATAAGCAATAACCACGCCCTGTGGCGCTGGGATTGGCCAGGAGCAACACTGGAGGGCACGCAGCCCAGCGATTACATGAACCAACTGAATAGCTCTTGAGAAAGGACAGCGGGCTGCTCTGACTCCCGCTTCTGCCTTGTGCCTTGCTGTTGTGTGTTTATTTTGCACCCGTCCTCGTCCATGTCTCCCTGTCATATCTTCCCTGCTATCTGATCGTTCCCGTTTTCCCCTCGGCTATTCAACACGTCCTCACCGCCCTCGCAAACTGATCGATCATTTCCTCATTCCTCCGATGATCAAACACATCTCTTGATTACTTTCTCCCGGCTGGCACAGAGGAAGTCGACTCCAGCTCGTGCAGCGCGCCGAGGCGCGTTTCAATGGCGTTTCTCCTGTCTGCACAAGGAAGCGTTACCAGTTTTCTGCTTTTCCTCCTGCTCAATTTCAAAACAACAGCTGCGGTATGTGTTTGTTCACGTGTTGTCTTAGATGATAGGGACCTGATACCATGTGACAGGCTGGGGAAGTGTTTAAACTACGCCCTGCAGTAATAAAAACAAAAACACGTCAAACACGTCATTGGCGGGGAGGGCTATTTCTGATAACACGTCAAAGACGTCATTGGCGGTGAATGAGTTAACTCTCCACGTAGAATTCAGGCAGTCTGTAACTGCAAGTCTTCTCAAATAAAGCTGATCATTCGCTATAGTCAAGGGCAATGAAATTTACCATTTAGTGTTGAATACAGAAAACATGGATAGGCTACTTAAATTAACTTGCTGGTGAAACCTGGTAACTCTTTGACCTCACAAGACTTTTACATGAGTAAACATTTTCAGTACTCTACCCACCCGTCTGTGGGCTAAAATCACACACAGCTCAGATATGATTGTGATAGAACTTGCTAAATAAAATAAAAACATGAATCAATCTCGCTCTGTCTCTTACTGAATGCTCTTATTGACTGGGTATTTTCACATGTGGCAACCTGAGCAGCTGGCGGTTCTTGTGCGTAAAATGTCCCACCAGCACCATTGATTACAATAAAACACAGGACCACAGCGTCCCATTTAACAAACTCCTACTTCATAACCATAGTCCTCAAACCAATGGGTGATGTCACAGTAGCTACATCCAATTATGTATAGGATTGAGACAAGGACAATCATGGAACTCAACATTTTTAATAGTGAAAACTACAACACAAATGCATAGCCTTTTCACAAAACAAAGTGTCACATTCTTCAGCGAGATAATCTTCACATATGAACATGTTGAAGCTTAAATGTGATCGACCGAGTAAAAAGTAAAAAAAAAAAGCTGTTTTTCCATGGCAATAGTACCCCTTCACTCATGCGTGTTGAGGATTCTAAAGTTGCTCTGACTAACTTTTAGTTTAATATGCAGAAATACACGTACCGTAGGCTAAATCCAGTGACAGCAACTGGGAACACGGAACGTTTGTAAGAGCGCAAGTGAAAACACAACTAGAGGTTTTAATAGCGGGCTAGCGAGTGTTCGGGGTGAAGTTTAAGGTCCCCGACAGGGTTTGGAGAGGTCACCGGACGTCCTAAAGCTAAATGAGGCCAAAGCCATACTTCATTGACTCCATCGACCCAGCTATGTTTGTACAGAAATCTTCGTATGTTCTGCACTCCAAGGGCAGTTTGAGTGTTGTGAGGCAGGTGGAGGCGGTCAGCATCAGCAGGCTTGGAGACACCTGGACATGACTTGTCAAAATTAGTAATTCATAACAAACCCAATATTTAAAACAAAAACATAAATAGCATATACCGTAAATTCCGGACTATAAGCCGCGGCTTTTTCCCCGTTTTTTGGCCCCTGCGGCTTATATAACGGTGCGGCTTATCTATGGATTTTTTCAGAAAAAAAAAAAAAAATACAAATAAAATCTCTCTTTTTTAGCACTCTTTCTAACTATAAATCCACTTCTGTTTTAATTTCCTCTCTTGCCCTCTTTTCACCACACCGCGGACACTGTGTGCACTGTAAAAATAAACAACGGTGGTGTTGTGTTATGTTGTTTTGTTGAAATGTTACGGTAATACGGTAAATGGGAGCTTCCTCAAACAGCCATCTCTTTCCCGACAATCCCCTCTGTGCGTGACCACTTACATATGGTAATTACGGTAAGCAAACGGCCACTCGGCCAACAACTCCCTCCCCCGACTACCAGGAGAAAATCACAAACTTCGGCGAATTCACACAAAGGAAGATCAAGGAATATTCACAACAAGACGAGCAGTAGAAGCAACACTCTCACTTACCATGGGGAAGGTACGCAGCAATTCACACGACGCAGCTTTCAAGTTGAAAGCAGTCAATCTTCAAGATTCAAGATTCAAGATTTTTATTGTCACTCCATGGTACAAGTATCACGTGTGAAATTCTTGTGCTGTGGACTCCGTTTACAACATAGTGCAAATAGTACAAATATAACAAATATAGCAGGGCATATGGGTGCAAAAACAACAAGAGACACAACAAGCATAAGGCAGTATAGTGATAAGACAAGTCAGAGACAGTGGCATATTCACTGTACATAGGTGCACGTGTCGGGTGCATACTTTAGACGTGCTTAAACATTTTAAATTCTGCGTATTTGACATACAGGTGCAAATAACATATTCCTTATTAAACATACAATTAAACTCGGCATTTTAAATTCGGCGTATTTGACATACAGGTGCAAATAGCATATTCCTTATTAAACATACAATTAAACGTTAGACATACGTAGTGGTAGCAGCTACAGTACGGTACAGTGCGGCTACTACACTATTTGTGTATGTTAAGGAGTCTCGTGGCCTGCGGGAAGAAACTGTTCCTCAAGCGATTTGTGCGTGCTTTCGGAACCCTGTATCTTCTCCCTGAGGGTAGCAGGGAGAACAGGCTGTTGTGGGGATGGTTTGTGTCTTTGATGATCTTCAGGGACCTCCTGAGGCACCGCTGTTTATACAGTTCATGCAGATCTGGCAACTCACATTCTGTTACGTGCTGTGCCGCGCGTCTCACTCTCCGTAGCGCCCTGCGGTCCATGGTGGTACAGTTCCCGTACCAGGTGGTGAAGCCGCCAGTCAGCAGGCTTTCAATGGTGCCTCTGTAGAAGTCCCTGAGGATTTCTTTCCTTAGCCCGAATTTCTTCAGGCGCTTGAGTCCGTGTATTCGCTGTTGGGCCTTTTTGACGACAGTGGCGGTGTGGCCGGCCCATGTCAGGTCCTGGTGGATATTGACTCCCAGGTACTTGAAGCTGTCCACCCTTTCCACCACTGTGCCGTTGATGGTGATTGGGGGGTGTGCGCCCCCCCCCCTCCTGTAGTCTACAATGATCTCCTTGGTCTTGGAGACGTTCAGAGAGAGGTGGTTGTCCTGGCACCATTGTTCCAGGGCCCCCACCTCCTCTCTGTAGGCCGTCTCGTCGCTCCCCGAGATCAGCCCCACGACTGCTGTGTCGTCTGCAAACTTCACGATGGTGTTAGAGGTTTGAGTCGCCACGCAGTCGTGGGTGTAGAGGTCATACCAGAAGGGGCTGGAGACGCACCCCTGGGGCGCTCCTATGCTGATGGTCAGTGGGGAGGAGGTGAGGTTGCATGAGGTTGCAATCTCGCATTAAAAGAGGGAAACAGAGCAGCCGCGCGTAACCTGGGCATCGATGAGTCAATGGTGAGGCGTTGGACGGTGCAGCAGGAGGAACTGTCTCAGTGCAAGAAGACCAAAAAGTCCTTCAGAGGTCATAAAAGCAGATGGCCCGAACTTGAAGATTCCCTTGAAGATTGGGTGTTGACCCAGAGAGCAGACGGCCGAGGCGTTTCCACGGTGCAGATCCGACTGAAGGCCAAAACAGTCGCCACCGAAATGAAAATTGAACATTTCATAGGTGGCCCATCTTGGTGCTTCCGATTCATGAGACGAAAGGGACTGTCCGTCCGGGGGAGAACTACTGAACAACTCCCTCCCGACTACCAGGAGAAAATCACAAACTTCGGCGAATTCACACAAAGGAAGATCACGGAATATTATAGGAGTGTGAAAACATCCACAATCACCAACGGGTTCCAAAACGCTGGACTGCTGCGGGATGAAGAGGATGACGCCGCCACAGCTGGCGCTGAGGGCCGTCAGAGGCTTCAGAGGCTGTTCGATGCCGACAGTGACGAAGAGGAGTTCGTTGGTTTTGAGTGACAATGAAGGAGAGAGGAGAGTGGTTGACGAAGCCACCCTGAACCTGTTCGTTTCCGACACTGAAGATGAGGACTTTGGTGGTTTCAGTACGCAGGAAGAAGAGGAAGACGAGGATTAGTGACTTGACTTCTCTGGTTACAGCCGTTTGCTGCACATATAGCCTATTGTTGTGTGATTTTGTCTGGGGATTAGTGACCTGACTTTTGTTTTGTTTTGTTGAAATGTTAATAAATGGGAGCTTCCCCAAACAGCCATCCCTTTCCCGACATTCCTCTCTGTGCACGAACCCTTTCATATGGTAATTAAACATCAAAACACCCGCGGCTTATAGACCGGTGCGGCTTATATAAGAAAAAAATAGTCAATTTTGGTCCCGCGCCTTATAGTCCGGAATTTACGGTAGTTCATATTCCTGAACAGGGTCACTTCAACATGAGGAATGTGTCTTGGTTATGTTGGTGCAGACTGCAGATACATCACAAACAATGAGACGTACAGTAAATCAGGACTATACAGATGGTACAGGATTTGCTGTTGGCAGGTCTCACGTGGTTCGCTGTAATGGCAGGGTTTTGTTTTGTATGTGAACTTGCACAAAATGCACATGTGTTTGCTTCATATCGCTGTAATGGCAGGGTTTTGTTTTGTATGTGAACTTGCACAAAATGCACATGTGTTTGCTTCATATCCTCCTGACGAGAACCACCAGTCAGCATGTCGAAGAGCTGCTTGTTCAGTGTGTGGCTCTTGTGGCAGAGGAGCATCAACATGAAAATGTAGCGTCCGATAAACCCAGGTGACGTTCATGTTTCCATCAAACTTAATGGCCAGATGTTGGAACACACACAAAGGACAGGAAGAGATATGAGATCATTTTAATGGTCAGAAAAATGTTGCACTTGGCATATAGCAGCAAAATGAAATGTTTAGTTTAGATATGTAATTATTCACAGTGTGTGTGTGTGTGTGTGTGTGTGTGTGTGTGTGTGTGTGTGTGTGTGGGTATATATGTATTTATTTATTTACATGCGAGCCCAGCAGTTATTATACTCATAGTACAGCCATAGGATGACCAACCACCAGTCACGCCACATGCAGACTGGAGGAAAGTGATTAACTAGCTATACCATGGGAAGCTGCTTGGTTGGTTATAAACTCACTTCATGTAACTGAAGCTCATCTTCAGTTTTAGAGCGTAGCTACATCTAATCTAATGACTCCCCCATGTGAATTATTAAATAACATTAGTAGAGAAGTAATGTTGGCACATTCACCTTACTATGAATTGACACTCAACTAGCATAAGTAGTATAATTTATAGCACTATGCTTGACGCTGCTTTATATTGCAAACATTACCGTTAGGTTGTTATCTCTTAGGCTACAGTAGATGATCAAATTCGTTTGCAAGTAGCAGCAACATGCTAACGTACACTCACCATTTCGTCATCTCGTCCATTTCGTCATTAGCGTTAATCCACATCACAGCCACTTCTTGCTGTTTATGTCTGGCATGGTTTAATTTCTCCAGTTATTCCGTTGACAGCCTGTGGTTGTAGATATTTACGTCCTATATTAGGCTACTCACTAACGTTAGCATTAGCCATACAGAGGGTAACGTTACCATGGTAACCATAGCAAACAATCCGCCTCGCGTCTTCCTTCCTAATGGCAAAATTCACCTTGTTTTTAACTTTTCCGCGGTATGAACACCATGCACCGATAAATAATGCTGTTTCTTCTTTAAATATGAACAAAAACGCACATTACATACCTGTGCAAGTGGGTCTGTTTACTTCCGCGGTCAACTGGGGCAGCCTGAAAGTAGCCAATGAGTGACATCCTCCTAAGTCAAGGCCCGCCTTGACGAGCGGCCTGACAGATTGCCATTTCCATTTGAGTTTTGTCAGTGATAGCCCACGAAGTGAACATGCAATACACGGGAGGCGCTGTTTTGCTGTTTTTCATTTGAATAGAGTACATTGCAATGCATGTTCAGTCTTTGATAATGTAATGTCGAATGTCAAACATGTAATGTCAAATACAAATGCATTTTCATTTGAATTGTGACTTAAATAATGCTTGCAGGGATGGAAAATTAGGCTGGATTTTTTGGATTGCATTTACATTTCCACATTTAAATTACAAGTTTGATATAGTCCATTGAAAAGCAGTATGACTAAATTAAAATGAAATGTCAAATACCATTTAAATTATCATTTGACATTTTCTACAAAAATGCATTTTAATTTGAATTGTGACTTAAATAATGCTTGCAGAGATGGAAAATTACGCTGCATTTTTCGGATTGCATTTTCATTACCAAATGTAAATGACCATTTTAACTCATTCATGGCCAAAGACGTCTTTGACGTGTTATCAGGAATAGCCCAGAGGGCCAATGGCGTGTTTGACGTGTTTTTGTTTTTATTAGTACAGCGCGTAGTTCAAAGACTTCCCCAGCCTGTGACATGTTATCAGGTCCCTAGCCTCAAAGCCAAGCCGACAACACGTTATCAAACACATACCGCAGCTGTTGTTTTGAAATGGAAGAGGAGGAGAAAACGGAGAAACACTGCCTGTTGCATAGAGGAGAAACGCCATTGAAACACCCCTCGGCGCGCTGCGCTGGTCGCCTCTGCTGCAGGGTCGCGGTAGTCAAACCAACATGATCGATCCGGTTCCAGCGCCTGGTCCCAAAGCCAAGCCGACCCCGTTCCTGTGTCGCAGCATTCGTCCCAGCCCGAACGAGAGGAGGAAAACGATGCAGAGGCAGAGGAGGCTAGACGCTGATCTCAGACCATTTTGGTGTTCCCCTCCTATGCTAATTAGCGGGGCGATCAGTAGTGTTCCCTGGGAAGAGGTGCGATCCAGCAGCAGCTGTGGACAGAACTCTCTCTCTGTGTGTGTGTGTGTGTGTGTGTGTGTGTGTGTCTGTCTGTCTGTCTGTCTGTCTGTCTGTCTGTCTGTCTGTCTGTCTGTCTGTGTGTCTGTCTGCACACTCACTCACACTGAGTAAACTGTATTGTTGAATGTAAAAAAAGCACTTCATGTATATATATATATATATATATATATTTATTTATTTTGTCATTTGTGTCATAACGAATAATATTTACATGTCTGATGTCAATACAGTTCAAAATAAAAGAATTGAGAGCGAGTTCTGCCTGAGATTGTGTCTTTTACAAAAATTGCCTTTTCTCCTGTTTGTCTTCTCAGAGAGACCTTTTTGGTGAAAACAGGGTGTATATAAATGGCTATAAGTAGAGTACAGAACATGCTAAAAGCTCACTTTTTTTTCCTGGTGAACCCAGAGACGTACATCTTCATTTTGAGGTATTGCAAATCACTTTGGTGCTAATAGATAATTTACTGTGGGTCTTGAAAGATGACCAACAATTATGAAAATCTTTGGCCTGTGCTAAATATTGGCAGTCCTAAACTGGCCATGAATGAGTTAATATAGTCCATTGTAGAGCGGGCTATGGAGTTATGACATATAAGTATGAAAATGAAAATGAAAATTGGATTATTCCATTTTAATTTAAATTTTTACTGAAATAACACACACATGTGTTGAAAATGATAATGTTATTGAGGAATTACATTACCATTTTCAAGTTTAAATTATCATTTGAATTGAGTCAGCTATGGGCTTCCATAGTCTGTGGCGTGTCTTACTGCTCTATTGCTCGTTGCCTCTTGTTTTTTATTTAAATATCTTTTATTTTTTGCACTATGTTGTAACGGAGCCTACAGCACAAGAATTTCACACGTGATACTTGTACTACGGAGTGACAATAAAAATCTTGAATCTTGAATCCCTCCCTACTAATACCACTGCTGCACTACCAATGGGAGTTGCTGCCTTTGCAGAAACGCTGGCCAATAATGTGTCAACTCGCTACGCAAGGTATTATACGATAAACACATTGGGCCCTATTCTCCCACAGGCCTTCGGCGCAAAAACTGGCCTTAAACGCAAAAAAACGTGCCTTGCGCCTGCCTCGGGAAGATATCAACATGGCTTTAGGCCCCCAAATGCGCTTTAGGCGAACTGGGCGTGGCGCAGTCCCAGAATGGGCGAGAATGGGCGTTTCTGCCTTAAATATCGGCCTAATGATATCTTCCCACCTGGCGTAAATTTAGCGCTTTGCGCTTTTGAAAACCAGGCCTATTCAGGGCGCTGGTTGCGCGGAGCGCTCCTCTGCCCTTTCCTCTGTCCCTTCTCTCTGTGTCACTCCCTCTCTCTTACTCATCAGTCTGACAGGCACAATACGGACTGCTTGAAAAAAAGTTTGCCGGTTCTCTCTCTCAGAAAAAATAAGTTGTTCTACCGTACATAGTATAACAACATGACAGTTTTGAGGCCGTGACATTTAGAGGCTATTGCATCATCCTACCTGTGCAGTGAAGGCAAGAGAAAACGAGATAATTATGGGCAAACATTCACTGCAGCTTCCCTGCAACAGCCAGACATGTCAAATCTCCCAGCATGCATTGGGCTAATCCATTTCGATAATAAATGGCATCGAAATTAGCCTAAATAGATAGAAAGGTACATCGAAATAGATCTAAATAATATGTAATGTTCCCACAACATGCTATTGTAGAACATTTCAATATTGGACAAAATAAAATCGCGAAATCCAAACACAACCCTATGTGAAACATATATGTCATCCTGGGCCTATATATATCCCTCGTCGATTTAACGTGATTTAGATAAATGACAGCGTAACTAATCTCATCATGATAGGCTATATTTTTGTAGCTGATGCGTTTAGAACATTCTTTTCACTTTGATCTTGCTATAGTGTAGCGTATTTACATGCTTGCAGTAATTAAACTGCAGTTAGATTGGTTTGAGAATAATATGGAATAATAGCCAGACAGACAGAGGGGATAAAAGGGGGGGAGGGGGGGAGATCAGGGCCCTCGGCTTTTCTGAAGCCGGACTGGATCGCTCCGTGGAATTGGAGCTGAAAAGTGAAGCATGTGATTCGTTTACTGCACTTACCCAATGAGCAGATAGTAGGGGTGTCACGATACACTCAGTTCACGATATGATACGTATCACGATACTGGGTTCACGATAACGATACGATACGATACGATTTTAACAATATTTTTTTAAACTTGAATAATGACAATATATGACTGGAAAAGTAGTATTTTATTTGAAATGCACAAATACAAAACATGCTGTTGTGGGAAATTGTTATTACAATAACAACTAGAAAAAACATGAGATTGGAGATAAGGCTTATCTTGAAATAGAATGAGTTACACCGTCACTTAGATTTACTTTGAACTAAAAGGTTTCTCAGCAGTATAAATTCTCATTATGCATCTTCAGTTTTTCTTCAAACTCAAACAACAAGACTTTTCTTAATCTATTTTTTATGCATCTTCAGTTTTTCCTGTCAAGTAAACAGTTTTGCCAGAAACTCAATTGAATGGTTTCTCTCCTGTATAACTTCTCATGTGTCTCTTCAGAGACTTGTTCAACTGAACTACTTTCCACACATTGAACTTCAACAAACAAAGACGTTTCTTAGTCTATTTTTTTTTTTTTTTTTTTGCGATATGAGATTTCATCTCAACGATACATATCGTGACGTTTTACTATCGCGAAATTTCGTGGGACGATATATTGTGACACCCCTAGCAGATAGTGCATAATTTTACGCTTAAAAGGCGTGGTTGTAATGATTTAGGCTGCGTGTAGCGCCAACACCAACATATCGAGTGGGCTGGTCCACGCCCACTGATCTGCGCTGCGCTGGGCGCTCAGCGCAGTTTATAGGCTGATGCAACGATAGGGACAATTATCTTAGCGTCAGTGTTAGATCCCCGTTTCAAGACATAGTGGATCATCCGGAATTATTCTCTATGCAACAAACTGGCAGAGATCCGAGATCCTCATCTTGGAAACGGAGGTGTGTAATGCTCCTCACGGGCCCGGCAGCGTCACACCAGCTGAGACCGACACCACCACCATGGCCACTGCCTCCTTGTATCCTGAGCCAGACCCTGAGCCTGAAGCAAACAAGAGAGCTCGGCTCCTACTTCAACGAGCAGCAGAGCAGCTTACCTGACGCCAAAGGTGAAGTTGAAAAGTACCTCTCCTCTCCCAGACAGAACCCGGACACTGAAGTTACTGTATTCCGTTTTGGAAAGAAAACTCCAAGGTCTTTCCTCGCCTGGCTAAAGTGGCTAGCACAGTGTTCAGCATCCCAAGCGGCACAGCAAGCGCTGAAAGGGTGTTCTCTGCTGCCGGCCTGCTGTCCAGAAACCACCGCATGAATCTGAAGCCTCAAACTTTGTCCAAGCTTGTATTCTTGAAGGTGAACGCAAAACTAGGCGTACTGTAGTCTGTAAAGAAAGACCCTGACTCCTTTTTTTTTTTTTTTTTTTATTGCACTTGACAGAGCTCATTTTATTTCATGCTACCCATATGCACTATTGTGCATTAGGCCCATAGGATTAGGCCTTGGCCTAATAGTTCATTTAGTTTTAAAACTCGGATGACTTGTGTTTTGTAGCCTATATAGACAATTTTATTTATTTATTTAGGGCTGTTATTGATACATTTAACTCTAGAGATGACTTTATTATTTCAGCCCGTTTTCACTCCCAATCTAATCATTTTCCTTAGCATATCTGACTGAGAAAATACTACAGGTGATTAGGCTATAATGTGGGTTTGGTGCTCAGTTAAAAATAACAATAAATAAATAAATAAATAAATAAATGCTGCTGTGTGTGTTAGGCATCCTAAAAACAGAAGTTTTTTTAGAAGCTGGCCCTGCTGGTGGGTTACTTATTTTATTTAGCCTTCTATATTTTAGAAGCCTATTTTTATTTGTACATTTTCTCAGTTTCTGGGATATTCGGATAAGCAGGCGCGCTGGAACTATTATTAAGTAGGGTGCTGCAAGGAAGGGAGTCTTTTACGTTTTTTGGGCTTTTAGCCATATTTAGAGGAATATTTAATTTTAAATTAATATTAGGATTATACTGTTGTGATGTCATTATTCAGTATATTCGTACTACGGTGGCCCTGAAGTGCAAATCACAACCGCAAATCATAAAACACAACAACAAATAAGAAAACACAACGACAAATAGGAAAACACAACAACATATTACTAAACACAACGACAAATAAGAAAACACAACGACAAATAAGAAAACACAACGACAAATAAGAAAACACAACAACATATTACTAAACACAACGACAAATAAGAAAACACAACGACAAATAAGAAAACACAACAACATATTACTAAACACAACGACAAATAAGAAAACACAACAACATATTACTAAACACAACGACAAATAAGAAAACACAACGACAAATCAGAAAACACAACAACATTAACCAAACCACAACGACATTAACCAAACCACAACGACATTAACCAAACCGGAAAAGGTAGGTACTCTCAGGTGACATGAATCGTCGCTGATTGGACGAAGGAACTGGTGAGATGTGAACTGGTGAGCCCGTGCCTCTGTCTCTGTGCCTCCCTCTCCCAACCATATACATGTTCGTCCACTAAAATTATTGATTCTCTGCATAGCAACATCTTGACCAGCTGTCATCATGTCCATGTATGGATGTATGATGTATGTACGGGCTCACCAGTTCACATCTCACCAGTTCCTTCGTCCAATCAGCGACGATTCATGTCACCTGAGAGTACCAACCTTTTCCGGTTTGGTTAATGTCGTTGTGGTTTGGTTAATGTCGTTGTGGTTTGGTTAATGTTGTTGTGTTTTCGGATTTGTCGTTGTGTTTTATTATTTGTCGTTGTGTTTAGTAATATGTTGTTGTGTTTTCTGATTTGTCATTGTGTTTTCTTATTTGTCGTTGTGTTTAGTAATATGTCGTTGTGTTTTCTGATTTGTCGTTGTGTTTTCTTATTTGTCGTTGTTTAGTAATATGTTGTTGTGTTTTCTTATTTGTCGTTGTGTTTTCTGATTTGTCGTTGTGTTTAGTAATATGTTGTGTTTTCTTACTTGTCGTTGTTTTCTTATTTGTCGTTGTGTTTAGTAATATGTTGTTGTGTTTTCTTATTTGTCGTTGTGTTTTCTTATTTGTTGTTGTGTTTTCTTATTTGTCGTTGTGTTTAGTAATATGTTGTTGTGTTTTCTTATTTGTTGTTGTGTTTTCTGATTTGCGGTTGTGATTTGCACTTCAGGGCCACCGTAATATTCTCCTTTTCTCACTCACTTTCATGTAACCACCTGCTCTCTCTCGTTTTACACTACAACAGACAGGAACACATTATTATTATTAGGGGTCCAAGCACGAAGTGCGTGGATCCCTAACCTACTAGGTTCCAGTGTTGGGCAAGTTACTTTCAAAATGTAATATACTACATATTACTAGTTACTTCCATTTGAAAGTAATAAGTTACTTTACTGTCTGTGTAGAGTAACTTGTTACTTATTACACTACTTTTGCATTACTTTTACCAAAACAACAGCAGCAGCAGAATGACATCGCCGCCCTGGAACCATCCCGAAAAATTATTTCAACCGCCTTGAAGTCAGTGTAAACAATCCAAAATTCTAAATGTTATCCTTTTCCTTTGTTATTGTTATGTATAGTGGTTATTTGCATAAAAACACACAGTTTGATTAGGAAATTATTGTATATTTTTTAAATATGTGCTTTGATTAAAAAAAAAAACTCAATTTGTAACTTGAGTTACTTTACAAAGTAACTGGTATAATATTACTGAAATCCTATTTCCTAAGTAATAAGTTATATTACTGAGTTACTGCTAAAAGTATGTAATATGTAATATTAATAATAAAACATGTAATATGTTACTTTTGTAATGAGTTACCCCCAACACTGCTAGGTTCTAGTAGGTTGCATCTAACCTACTAGGCCACGCCCATTTCTGTCTGCTAGATCAGGGGTTCCCAAACTTTTTTGTGCCAAGGACACGGTACATGGAAAAACCGTTTGGCAAAATCACACAAAATAAATTCTGGGTCATCTAGAAACTACCCTGACCTAAATTTATCCAACGATTTTGGATATGTGAAACTGTTTTGAAATGATATATCTCTAAAATTTGTGTATTTGCTTTTGTTATTTTGCTGCCCTAAAAGTGTGTGGATCTCAGAAACCATATGCCCCACATCACCCAAACTTTACACATAGGTTCAAGACATCACCCACTACTCAGAGGAAAAAATTACACCAATCCACCAGATGGTGGTGCTATAACAGCCAATTTCAGGTTTTTTTGGTCCATAACTTCTGAACCACAGTCGTAGAATCAAAATTCCACATCTACTGGTTTCCCTGGAGCATCATGCATCTAACCTACTAGGCCATGCCCATTTCCGTCTGCTAGATTTTCCGCCATTTTGGATTTTCTCAAAAACCTATTTTTGCAAACTCCTTCTAGACCATTTGGCCAAATCACCCCAACCTTTTTCTGGGTCATCTCTGGACTACTCTGATCTAAAGTTATCAAAATTATTTGGATATGTCAAACTTTTTAATGAAACACACCCCGACACTAAATTGCCCACAACTCATTAACCGGTCAATTACAACTACTGCTGCTACTACTGCTACCACTCCCACTACTACTACTACTATTACTACTACTGCTACTACTACTACTACTACTACTACTGCTTGGAAACTGCCAGGTCACCGGATCTCAACCAAACTTTGTTTACTTGTGCACATACCAACTCTGAATAAATGTGCACTATTTGGTGTTTATTATGTCTCATATATCCCCTAGGTCACCGGATGCTTGGACCCCGTCAATCGCCGCTTATTATTATTATTATTATTATTATTATGGAAAACCAGTTTATGATGAAAATCAAACACTTTCGAAGAGAGAGCGTATGCAATAAGATTAGAGCTGGGAAGCACAAACTGTTTTTAATGAATTTTGTTGGTGTTAAACACAGGACAGAAAATTCCATCTCTTGCCACCAGGGGGTGGTGCCGCACCCTCCGCACCTACCTTCCCATGCCCTTGCGGAGAAGTGAACATGAAGGAATAGACTCATGGACCCTGACTGAAATTGTTTGTTTATTCATGTAATAAAAACATTTTCAATGATAGCCTGAGGAGTCTGACTGTTTTTAGTCATTTAAAAACGAAATATTAACCTTACATTTGAGCTGAGGTGGTTCGTAGTCTGTGTGTGTTTTCAAATGAAACTATACGCTATTAGGCTATTGCTTTAAGGGCTGCACCCGGGTGCAGCCGACTCTGCTGAGCTCATGTTATTTGTAGTAAGCAATGCCCATTGCCCAGGCGTTTAAACGCAAATTAAAACGCCCTGGCCATTTTTTTTTTTTTTTTTTTTTTTTTAGCGGAGCGGAGCGGTGAGTGGGAGTGGGTGAAATCTGTGGGGAGCAGGGAGCGGTCTGGAGCGTGAGCAGCCGAGAGCGATGGAGCGGGTGGAAAGGGCCGCTCCATGAGCGAGGAGCGGTAATTATCACCGCTCCACTCCACTCACATGCTCTGCACGGCAGGACATCAAATTCTGCTGCTAAAATTGGGTATAAGCAGATAATTCAGTGATGCAATCAACTATAGCTCACTGAGAAACTGTTATCACATCGCAAAGAGGGAAATGCATTGAGGAAACTTGTTGGACAATGGACATTGTAGCCTACTTGCAATAGGCTATTCACCTTCACCTATTCCATAACCGGGTCGTTGGCACCACAGGCGATCTGTCAACAAGCTCTCTCCATCTCTCTCTGTCCTCGGCACAAGTGAGTCCACTCTATTACACATGGAGAGAATTACAGCGTATACTGCATGCCTCGCGCAAACACAGCAATTGCGAGACGGGAATCTCATTGGTTTGATTGAGGTAACGCCCAGGCATTGCCTGGTCACACCTGTGAATAATTCTGGTGCTTAAAGGCCCATTCCGTTGGTTTTGGCGAGAAATAAATGTGCACAAAGTGTTTATTATTGGCACTGAGTGAATGCGCCTTGACGTCACTTAAAAATGGCGACCAGGGGCGTTTCTCTCCGACCAGCCGTTCAGAAGATACATGGAAAACCGCAGTTTCGAAGTGGATAGCATCTCCCGCCACAGCTAGAGGATGTGACGTCTCGCGCGTTCACGTCGAGCTTGTCTCTTGTCCTAGACGCTAACAGGAAATGGCTGAAGTAGCTTTTAACGTTACGCTCGTCGCTAGCTGCTAGCTAAAGGAAACAACAAACACAGACTCCAGAAAAAGTCCAGACTAAATAAATAAATATTTATCTAATGAAGCCCGTCTGGCCAGACAGCAGCAATGTGACCGACATCGGGGGGAAACTAGAGTCAGGACTGTGTTTTCGGTTCATGAAGGGAACTTGCTGCTTGTAGCTAGTGTAATGTGGTTTTGACCAGATAACGTTAGCTGCTTGCTAATGGATTTTCAAGATTCAAGATTTTTACTGTGACTCCGTAGTACAAGTATCTGACCACCTGGTCAGAAACTCTGCTAACATTACCGTCTTGTGTGAAGTAATGCAACCCTAACGTTACTACCGTTATGCTTATGGTCATGGAACATTATTGTTTGACTGCATTTAGCTGATTCGTTAGCTTGATGCTATACGCGGCTAACTAATAGATTTAGCTATATTTATAGAAATTACCACCAGCCCCACTAATAACGTTACTGTCTTGTGTTGATAATGAATCTAACAGTCGGAAATATGCCTAACGTTAGCCTACTGTCTGTTATGCTTACGGTACATTGTTTGACGGTAGGCTACCGTACATACAGGGGGAGCAGGCTATTTCCTGGCTTGTGCTAACATGAGTATCCACTTCCCGCAGCCAGCAGGCTCTGACTGCAGTTGGACTGCACATACTAGTAATGTTAGCTTGTTAATCGCGGCTAACTAATATTAATTTACATTTATAGAAATTACCACCAGCCCCACTAATAACGTTACCCTCTTGTGTGGATAATGAATTTAACAGTCCTAAATATGCCTAACGTTACTGTTATGCTTATGAAACATTGTTTGATTGTTCAGTTTGGTCAACTCCAGGCATTACCGTACATACAGCAGGCTATTTCCTTGCTTTTGCTAACATGAGTATCGACTTGCCCGCAGCCAACGCAAGCCAAAACACGACCAAACATGCCACAATAACGTCCCCTAATTCATCCAGAATCCTTCCTGGGCATCTCGAGGCTGATCTGACCGATAAATTGTCCAGGTTGCCGTTTTCAAGTGAATTTATGAGTTAACGTTACAAAGCAACGAACAGCTCTGCTGTTGCCAGGCAACTGCTTGTGCGCGTGCGAGTATGGTGCCCGCGCGTCAGCTCGTTCACACGCTGCCTGCAGTTACACTAACGGCCACCGGCATCAGTAATAGTGAGTTTTGACAGATTGGGCCTTTAAGACCGCCCAAATCCCGTTTGCACTGTCATTTTGTGGGCGCAAATGACTTGGCACGGCTCTAATTTGCGCCTGCGGCAGTACTGTAAATGTGAACGTTTCCACATCCACACAGCTGTTTTAACTTAGAAAACAGGGAGGTCACGTCTACCCAGACAATTATATCATTTTTAAACAGTTACATTTCTGTATAAATCATTACAATATGCTCCCGTGAGGTGGGGATGCGTTTAAATTTGCCATAACAACTTGCGTGTGGCGGACTGACGCAAACAGTTGCGCAACCGTAAATAGGGGATATTGCCTGTACCAAGATAGGGCCCCATATATCTCACTGACGTTTCATTTAAACAAACGAACAAACGTTCAGTTTCTTCTTCTTCCTCTTCTTCTTCTTCTTCTTAGTTTAGTTATTGGTGGTTGGCAAACCAGCTTAGAGGTGCATTATCTCCACCAAGTGGACTGGAGTCGCACTACAGTAATTTATCACCTAAACTGGGGAGCACTGCTCAAAGTGCGAAACCTAGTGGTTACACCGACCCAGGCCTAATGGATACCTCAAGCGGCTTTTCCTAAATGAATAAACTTATATCATCATCAAAAACACAAATGATTAAGTACAAAATAACCTAAAGACCTTTAAAATAACATGCTGGGGGGGAGGGGCGATAATGTCGATAAAGTCCTGATTTGTGGGGGCTCCCGGGTCTTGTTGAAGAGGAGGATGTTAGTTTGGTAGAAGCTGTCACTGGCAGTGTGTAGGTCCTGAAGGGATGGCAGGCTGCACCCGACCACCTTTTCAATGCGTCAGATGATGCGCTGCAGTCCTTGCGGGCAGAAGCACCAGATGGTGATGAGGAGGTGAGGATGGACTTGACGGTGGAGGTGTAGAAAAGTGCCAATATATACTGCCTTTGGCACCTTGAACTTCAACAGCCACCAAAGAAGCCTTATACTGTATAGTGTACTTAGTACTTAATATAGTGATACAAATCCAATGGCTGTAGCAGATGAGATTTATTAACATAATTCTGCCTTTTATTGAGTTTTTGGGGGTCGTTTTGTTTTTCTTTGAGTCCGGCCCTGGGGCCGCATTTTGCCCCAGGCCCCAGGGCCGCAAGAAATGACTGTAGAACAGTTATTTCTTAGACATGAGATTACTTTTAGCCTTTTAATCATAAAGATTATTGAAAGATAGCCTATTCCATATTCCAAACTGAAATGTTATAACGGAAGTGGAGTATTGGCCAGAATTACATGATAGAGGGGAGAGGGCTTTCACATTTTCTGCTCCCTCTTCCTGGAATTGACTTCAAAAAACTCTGAAGCTTCGTCTCTTGTAACAGTGCACGTTTTTAAAGCACAACTCACAGACTTTTTAACAGCTGACTTGGGAGTGTGTAATTGCTAATTCAACTTGACCCTCCCTCCAACGGTGTCCCCTATAACCGCCCCCCTTCATCCCTTTTGTCTCCCCCCCACCAAATTTGGCTACTACGTGCTCCATTTTATTTCCCTCCCTACTTTTGTGTTCACTGTCCATCCTGATGTTTTGTCCATCTGTGTTTTTTTATTGGTCTGTTTTTTGTTTTTGTTTTTTAGTTTCTTGTTTTTATGATGCCATTTTTGGCCAGGTGTTGCTCGAAAAAGAGTTATTTGATCTCAAGCTTTTATCTGGTTAAATAAAGGTTAAATAAAAAATATATATTAACACTGAGCTTTGTGAAGGACGTCTTAACCAGCTGGAGGACACCTCGTTAGCAGAGAGGAGTGCAGACAGACGGACAGACAGACAGACACACAGACAGACAGACAGACAGATGACATGATGGAGCTCCAGCATCAAGAACCAACCAATCAGAAAAGAAGAGGGGGGAGAGACAAGAGAGAGAGAAGAGAGAGGGAGAGAAGAGAAGAGAGAGAGAGAGTGATGAATGATAGTGATAGTGATGGGGGACTTCACCTCCGCAGAGGGCATTTAGAAGGAGAGCATGTTGAACTACATTACCCACAACCCCCTGGAGTGACACATTTGCCCTCCAACAATGAGACTGTCTCCCCTCTCCTCCCTCTGCTCCTCTCTCTTCGTCCTTCTTATTGTACACCTCACAGTCAGACTCCAGTCCAAGCCTGAAACCAGCTGAGTCCATGTTTAGACGACAACCGTCTCTGCATAAAACGGTAAACTAGCGTTACGTCCTCACCTTTTATTTCGCATTTACACACAGCTGGTGTGATAACGATTTGCGTGCAGACTGTCAGGCTGACTGAAGCCGCAAAAACGTCAAGTGAGCCAGAATAACATTGAAACTTCTGGTTCTGGATTAGCTTAGCACAAGCTTTTTACTTCTAGGGCTCGCATTTATGCTTCAAAACTCATGAAAGTGGTCCTCATGTGTGAAGATTATCCCGCTGAACACTGGTTCGCGTTTGATTAAGCTTGCGTTGCCCAGAGACCTTATTTGAAGCATCGCGCCAAAAACCCATTCAAAAATCCCATAGGCAGAAACAGTGAAGAACCAGGAAGTCCAGGACTTCCGCTTTCCGACTACAAAAATACATCATCCCTGTGGCTCTCTATTCTAGTCTGTTTCTAACTGGCTTGATTTAGCTTTGTGATAAAAGTTTATAAATGCATTTTCCACGTGTGTGACACAGCAGTCACAAATGGTAGCCTAATAAACTGCTCCAGATCATGCTCCAGATTGGATTACCGAATAAAAACCCAGTAAAGCAACATAAAAAAGACCTGAGCACAATTGGGACTTCACTTGAGGAATTGCATCGCAGACAGTGAGTTGTTGTCAATTATTCAATGCGGGAGACAGTGATTAATATATGTGCGACGTTAGTGACTTCTTAATGACTTGCCTGGTTAAATAAAGGTTAAATAAAATAAATAAAAAGTAGGGGGACTTAACGCAGATTGTGTTTTTAGCAAATCGTTACCACGTTTGTTGAATGTCAATGCGATTTATTATGCCTGTGCCATAAGGCTGTCTTGGGCTAGTTCAATGCTCATATTGCCTACCTGTCTTCCATGGTGAAGGGGGGCTGTGTCATCACCTGAATTGCGTTTCTCCACTTTACACGGCGACAGTAAGGGGCAGCGTTTTCAAGAATTCCACTCTGGGACCTGGGGCAGCGTTTTCAAGAATTCCACTCTGGGACCTGTTTTCAGATTTTGGCGTTTTCACCCCCCAATAACGGCGTCACCGTGTAAAAGGAAGGCACTAACGCTAAAAAAGTTTGCCGTTTTATGCAGGGAGCGTCGCCATGTAAACAGGGCCTGAGTCTGTCCATGGCCCAATCTCAAACAACTTCTCTGAGTCTGTCCATGGCCCAATCTTAAAGCAGCCCCTAAAGCTTCTGGCATACTCTTCGCGCACGCGCTGGAGGTGGGGCTCCACGGAGGGCGCACGCACTCTGCGCGGGCCAAAACAGAACATAGTGAGTGCGCAGCTCGCTCCTCCTGTGGAAGCTTCAGGGGAAAATGGCGGCGTTCAGTGCCAGGCAGTCTGAATGAAATTGAATGTAACGTTCCCAATTCTATATATTAAATTCTAAAAAACGACCCTCAACATTTGGGAAGGCTAAGCCACACAACTAGTTCGTTATAATCGAACATCATGCTTTGAAGGCGACTTTGCGACGATGAGGATGGTGAGGACTCAATCACAGCAGATATCCGCTGATAGCCTACCACGGAGATCTCACAGGCACAGGCAGCAAAACCCGACGCGCTGATAGAAAAATCTCCATGGACGCGCCACGCTGCGCTCAGGCCTCGCCCCCCAACACGCCCGGTGCGATGACGTCATAATTGCCGCGCGCCTTGGGCGCGAAGAGTATGCCAGAAGCTTTACCCCTCGTCCTGTCCTCTCCACTCCCCTTCCGTTTGTGTTCATGTGGAGGGCCATATATGCCATATTAACTCATTCACCGCCAAAGACGTCTTTGACGTCTTATCAGAAATAGCCATCCACGCCAAAGACGTGTTTGACGTGTTTTTGTTTTTATTACTGCAGCGCGTATTTCAAACACTTCCCCAGCCTCTGACATAGTATCAGGTCCCTAGCATCTAAGACAACACGTGAACAAACACATACCGCAGCTGTTGTTTTGAAATTGAGCAAGAGGAAAAGCAGAAAACGGATAAGGAGCTTGCCTTGTGCAGACAGGAGAAACGCCATTGAAACGCCCCTCGCGCGCTGCAGGAGCTGGTCGCTTTCCTGTGTGCCAGCCGGAGAAAACGGGAGAAAGTTCCAGAGATGCGTTTGATCATCGGAGGAATGAGGAAATGATCGATCAGTTTGACGGGTAATCCAGAGGGCGGTGAGGAAGTGTTGAATAGCCGAGGGGAAAACGGGAACGATCAATCAGCAGGGAGTATAGGACAGGGAGGCAAGAAGACAAGCCAGAAGCGGCAGTCACAGCAGCCCGCTGTCCTTCTCAAGAGCTATTCAGTTGGTTCATGAAATCGCTGGGCTGCGTGCCCTCCAGTGTTGCTCCTGGCCAATCCCGGCGCCACAGGGCGTGGTTATTGCTTATCCTATGTGGGGTTAGAAATCACGCAACGAAGGGGGATCGTGTGTGTGTGTGTGTGTGTGTGTGTGTGTGTGTGTGTCTGTCTGTCTGTCTGTCTGTCTGTCTGTCTGTCGGTGTGTCTGTCTGTCTGTCTGTCTGTCTGTCTGTGTGTCTGTCTGCACACTCACTCACACTGCTGTATTGTTGAATGTAAAAAAAAAGCACTTCATGTGTATATATATATATATATTTATTTATTTATTTTCATTTGTGTCATAACGAATAGTATTTACATGTCTGATGTCAATACAGTTCAAAATAAAAGAATTGAGAGCGAGTTCTGCTTGAGAATGTGTATTTTACAGAAATTGCCTTTTCTCCTGTTTGTCATCTCAGAGAGACCTTTTGGGCTAAAACAGGGTGTATATAAATGGATATAAGTAGAGTACAGAACATGCTAAAAGCTCACTTTTTTTTCCTGGTGAACCCAGAGACATACATCTTCATTTTGAGGTATTGCAAATCACTCTGGTGCTAATAGATAATTTACTGTGGGTCTTGAAAGATGACCAACAATTATGAAAATCTTTGGCCTGTGCTAAATATTGGCAGTCCTAAACTGGCCATGAATGAGTTAAGGGCCCAAACCAATCAGCAGTGCTTCTGCATTTTAGCGCAGCATTTGATATTATAGATCATGATCTCCTACTAATGAAACTATCCGCATATAAATTCAAAGAATCTTCAATTAAACTGTTAAAAAACTATTTAGTTAACAGACGACAATGCGTTATGTTTAATGGCACAATGTCTGAAATGAGGGACTTCCATGTGGGAGTACCCCAAGGAAGCTGCCTCGGTCCTTTATTATATGCAATTTTTGTTAATGATTTGCCATATGTACTTAAAAATGCATCAATGGAAATCTTTGCAGATGACCCCACCATGTATGTCGCTGCGGATAAATCAGAGTCTGTTAATAGGCTGCTGCAAGATTAATTGATGCTTGTTTCCAACTGGGTAAGTGAAAATAAATTAAAATTAAATGTTACAAAAACTAAAAGTATAATGATAGTCTCCAGATATGCATCTAGATCAAATCCAAAACTAAATCTCGTTCTCAACTGTGTAGATATCGAACAGGTCAGAGAGGCCAAGCTGTTGGGTGTGGTAATTCAAGAAACGCTTTCTTGGTCGAAACACATCAACAACATGGTGTCTAAAATGAGCTGTTGTACCTCAATGATCAGAAGGTGTAGAAATCTGTTGACTAATAGTACAGCGAAGCTTGTACTACAATCTTTGGTCTTATCACGCTTGGACTACTGTCCAGCCATATGGTCCAATGCCTCTAAGCTTGACCTGAACAGACTCCAGCTCGCTCAGAACAGGGCGGCACGCCTCGCTCTACGCTGTTCTGTGAGGAGCGGTGTCGGTGGGATGCATGCCGCTCTGTCCTGGATGACAGTGGAACGGAGGATAGCATGTAGCCTTGTAACTGTTTTATTTAACATCTGGAATACTGGGAAACCAGAGGGCTTGCACGCACAACTGGACCCAACTAAGTCTAGACATGGATATACCACAAGGCAAGCATTAGATTCACGGTTTACTCTACCTCTACCAAAAACAAATGCACTGAAAAAGACGGTAATGTATAGAGCAGTTGCTTACTGGAATAAAATACAGAGAAATATAACTATGGTAAGGAACAAATTTATGTTTAAAAAAAAGTTAAAAATTGCAGTTATGAATAATAAGATAGATTTTGGTCTTTGATTTACTGATTTGTTAATTGTGCAACATGTAAGGAATTTGTATTACGGTATGTATTATGTATTATATATTGTAATCAAGTATTTCAATTATAATATGATGGTTTCATGTGAGTATGGTAAAAATAAGGTCAGGATAAGTGTTTTTGCTGATGCAATTACTCAGGAAGACCGATAAATTTATTTTTGTTTATGAGAAGAGTGATACTGTTAATATTTGATTGACATGAATATTGAGTGAGCCTTGACTCACTTGTTTTTTGTTTGTTTTTATTTATTTTTGTTGTATTGTTTTTACTCCAATACTTTTGGACTTTTATGTTTGTATTTTACGTGTTTGGACCCCAGGAAGAGTAGTCTCACCTTTGCTGTAGACTAATGGGGATCCGCAATAAACAATTAAGCAGGGAGTGTGAGTGGACTGTCCTGCATCAATAGAGCAGCACAGCAATGAGTCCAGAAGTAGCATGTTGGATCTTCAGGGGAAAAGTGAATGGGTTTTAGAATGGGGATTTCACTTAAATACATAAAATAAGGTCTGTGGTTAACAATTCAATTCAATTCAATTTATTCTTGTCCACAATGTGGAAATTTGTCTTTGGCTTCACAGGTTTGCTTGCACACATGAAAAGTATGGTACAAAGACACAGTACACAGCACAGGAAATGATAGGGTACATAATACAACATAGACAGACAGCGATAACGGACATGGTTCTGATGTGGATGAGTCTGACGTTTATGAACTTAGCAGATTTATTGCGTTTGGTATGAAAGATTTTTTGTAGAAGTTCTTGGTTGCCGCAGGAACTCTATAGCGTCTACCCGAGGGCAGTTTTACTTTGTGTCGAACTCAAGCTCTCACTCTAGTGCCATCTCCGCTGCACACGCAGCCACTGGAAGAATGTTAGGGATTTTGGGCCCCATGACAGGACATAGTATGGGCCCCACTGATGCCGGCGTCCGAAGGGGGCCGGCCGAAAAATTTGGGCTGTTTGAAGCTGATTTAGAGGATAATATCGCATTTTAAATTATATTAGGATAACACTGTAGTGTTGTCATTATTCAGTCTTAACCATCAATATTTGCTCCTTTTCTCACTCTCATCCCTGTTGAATCATCATACTCTCTCTCTGCTCTGAATACCCCAGAGGGAACAAAGAAACACTATCAACTAATGACTAGAAATAATATTGATACACATGTGGAGTCCAACAGGAGAGTGTTTAGCATGAGACTGTTGTGATATCATTATTCAGTCTTAATATCATTATGTTCTCCTTTTCTCATTGGCTGTCATTTGTGGGCTGCTTTTCCTTTCATATAATGGTCATTATGTGGACAAATAAATTGTGTTGATCCTTCCTATTTTTTTATTACTATTATTATTATTATTATTAGTATTACAAATAAATCCCCACAGACCCACTGCAATTGTGCCAACTACACCTGTACCATGTCATTCAACACAATGCTGCTGTGTGTGTCTCACCTCCTTCATCAGTTAGGAACGGCTTGCAAACAATTGTTTGCATTGATTAAATGTTCGCTAGACAGGAGGGAAATGTAAACACTCTGTGAAGTAAGCATATTTCACTAAGGTCTAACAGGGTAATTTCCAGTAGTTAAGAAAAGTTGAATAAATGTTCAGATGGCGCCGGACAGACTAGACCAGAGATACTCAACTGGCGGCCCGCGGGCGCCCCCTGTGCGGCCCGCGATGGAATTGCAAAAAAAAAAAAAAAAAAAAAAAAAAATGTAGGGCCCCTGTCAGCTTCAAGGGCCCCTAGAATCGTCCTAGGTTTCCCCCCCTATACGGCACCCCTGGGTGGCGTGGTACCCCCCTGGGCTGAGGCGGCCACCCTCATTCCTTACCCACGTGACTACGTCACGTCCGCCAGACCAGGGGAGGCCACTCCTTCGTTTCTTCCAGCTCGCTAGAGGACGTGTTTATTGAAGCTCCGTGTTAACTCATAGTTTGCGCTCTTAAGCTAGGCTAATTCTGTCTTATTTGCCCACCTTAAGAAGGCTTGCGTGGACGAGATTCTTCAGGCTTCGGGGACCCGATCCTGCATCTCTTCACCAGCGGCGACGGACAAGCTCATCATAAGCTAAGAGCATCTTGCCTTATTGTGTGGTTAACACCTGTTGCTACCGCCGTGTAGCTTGCTTCGTCCACCCCGGCTGGGGTGACGATAGAGAAAGGGCATTCTGAGAGCTAACTCGAGTGGTTGCCGCTCTCAGTTATTGAATAGATAGCTAGCTTGCATCCGTGCGGATAGCATCTATCTTGTATTAGCACATTACAATAGGCTACCGCCGTGTAGCTGGCTGCGTTCTCCCCGGAGGGGGTGACGTTCATCTGGGACTGTAACCCGAGGGTGCCGCTCTCAGTCGTGAATGGATAGCTAGCTTGCATCCGTGCAAACAGTATCTTCCTTTGTGTGCTAGCATATTAGGCGCAGGCTACCGCCATGGAGAGGTCCCGCGTCTATGTGCCGACAGGTCGCAATGCCGATAGCCCACAAGCAGAACCAGCTGAGCAAGGCGGCGTGCAGCGTGTCGGTGAAGCTAACCTCTCCCAGCCCCCACGCCAAACCTAACCTCCCCCCATACCTAAACCTAACCTCCCCCAGACCCTAACCCAAAACCTAACCTCTCCCACCCCCCACGCCTAAACCTAACCTCCCCCAGACCCTAACCCAAAACCTAACCTCTCCCACCCCCCACGCCTAAACCTAAGGTCAGCATTGCGGGTGGTCGGCATAGCGGGTGGACACCCGTGGAGAGCGCTTACGTTCACTCCAGCTGGAGTAGACTCAGCTCTCAGTCTTAATCCGTTTCACTACTGTAAGACTGAGAATATTACCATTTAAATCTTTTCATAACGTTAGGTGGTGCTGTTGGAAGCCTTGCATCGGAGAACCAATCATGAGCGTTGTGGGCGGGCCTGCTTTCTGGGAGCATGCAGAACCGGTGCTGTCGCGTTTGCGGAGAAACATATTAATCACTTAGAAACAAACATAACTTGTTAACTCATTCATGGCCAGTTTAGGACTGCCAATATTTAGCACAGGCCAAAGATTTTCATAATTGTTGGTCATCTTTCAAGACCCACAGTAAATTATCTATTAGCACCAGAGTGATTTGCAATACCTCAAAATGAAGATGTACGTCTCTGGGTTCACCAGGAAAAAAAAAGTGAGCTTTTAGCATGTTCTGTACTCTACTTATATCCATTTATATACACCCTGTTTTCACCCAATAGGTCTCTCTGAGATGACAAACAGGAGAAAATGCAATTTCTGTAAAATACACATTCTCAAGCAGAACTCGCTCTCAATTCTTTTATTTTGAACTGTATTGACATCAGACATGTAAATACTATTCGTTATGACACAAATGAAAAAAAAAAAAAATATATATATATATATATACACATGAAGTGCTTTTTTTTTACATTCAACAATACAGCAGTGTGAGTGAGTGTGCAGACAGACAGACACACAGACAGACAGACAGACAGACAGACAGACAGACACACCGACAGACAGACACACACACACACACACACACACACACGATCCCCCTTCGTTGCGTGATTTCTAACCCCACATAGGATAAGCAATAACCACGCCCTGTGGCGCCGGGATTGGCCAGGAGCAACACTGGAGGGCACGCAGCCCAGCGATTTCATGAACCAACTGAATAGCTCTTGAGAACAGACAGCGGGCTGCTGTGACTGCCGCTTCTGCCTTGTGTGTTTATTTTGTTTTGTTCTGGTCCACCCGTCGTCGTCCATGTCTCCCTGTCCTAGTATCCTCCCTGCCTGATCGTTCCCGTTTTCCCCTCGGCTATTCAACACGTCCTCACCGCCCCTCTGATCGATCATTTCCTCATTCCTCCGATGATCAAACGCATCTCTGGATTACAGTACTTTCTCCCATTTTCTCCGGCTGGCACACAGGAAAGCGACCAGCTCCTGCAGCGCGCGAGGGGCGTTTCAATGGCGTTTCTCCTGTCTGCACAAGGCAAGCTCCTTATCTGTTTTCTGCTTTTCCTCCTGCTCAATTTCAAAACAACAGCTGCGGTATGTGTTTGTTCACGTGTTGTCTTAGATGGTAGGGACCTGATACTATGTCACAGGCTGAGGAAGTGTTTGAACTACGCCCTGCAGTAATAAAAACAAAAACACGTCAAACACGTCATTGGCCCTCTGGGCTATTCCTGATAACACGTCAAAGACGTCATTGGCGCTGAATGAGTTAATAGGACGTGTTTCATCCGGCCCCGGCGGCTAGAGGTCTTTCCCAAAGCGATAAGCCCGACTCCCGAGGCTACGTTACAGAGCCTGCTGATGACTCACAGTAGCAAGCGCACCACTTCCGGGTAGGAATTTTTTTTGTAAAATAAACAACAGGTATAAACTCTCTTTGCAGCACATCAGTGTCTTGCTCTATATTGGAACTATGAAACATTGCATTGCCGCTACCAAATAAAATTCTAATAATAAATGTAGGCATGTCTGCTGCCGGCCATTCTCGCCGGGCTCTGAACCAGATTTGGAACAGTAAATTCCGTTTGGTGGTTAGGTGGCGCTGTTGGCGCCGCTCACCAAACGTCTGGAAACCGAGACTACGGCTGGAGTAACGTTAGAGAGAGTAGTAGCTCAAGAGCTGTGCTCTCAAGTTTTAGCTAGATAGCTAGCTCGCACCTGTGCGGCTAGCATCTGACCATATTGTGCGTTAGCACTTCTGCTACCCTTTTACCGTTGCACGCGCAGGTTCGCTAGCCTCAGGGCGGCTTACTGCATAGCTTCATACTTTAAAACCTCCACTAAACCGGGTACAGCCTGCGAGTGCTTGCTACGAGTTAGCTTCTTAACTCGTGCAATGAGCCAGGCGGCTGCCATGAAGAAGGGAGGGACAGCCAGGGGCTGCCTGGCGCAGAACAGCGGGAAGGTCATGGCCTTCTCCGACGCACCGACACCTGTGGCTGAACCTCACTCAGCTCTCCGAGCAGGAGAAGAGTAGGCTACTGGGGGCGAAGATCTCTATCCGGAGGGCCTATTCGGTCCTTCCGTGGAGGATTTGGCCCAGCGGTTGGAGAGGCAGCAGCGAGACTCCACTGCGGTCAGATCCCTCTTGCCATGGTGGCAACGAGGGGACGACCACCGGTTTTAGGTGGCAGGGCATGCGCCGAGCCGCCCTCCGGGGCCCCCGGCTCCGCAAGAAACCCCACGCCCGCGGGTGCGGGCCCCAAGCCAGGTTTGTGCGCCCTCAATGGCGGCACCCCACCCGGCCACAGTGGGCCCATCCTGGGTCCCACGGCAGGCCAGGATACACGGCTCTCGCCCTCAGCGTGGACGAGGGGGTGCGCGTGCGGCAGGTGACCTGGCCCGCTCTTAGTCGCCTTCCTTGGGGGAGGGAGGGACTATGAGCCCGCCGTCGTTGGAGCTCAGTGCTCAACTTCGGTCCGGAGCTCAACAGGGACCTGCCCAGTCCGCCACTCGCCGGCGCTATGCGCCCGGCGGGGGCGGCAGCTCGCCAAGGCCTGGGCTCGGAGCAAGCCTTCGGCTTGTAGCTTTAGGGACAAGCCCACCGTCCTCGGCGCCCAAGGCCCGAGTTGGGTCGGGAGCTCTCCCGGGGTCTCATACCCGTCATCAAGGCTCGCCTTGGTCCATGGCTACGGCCTGGCCTCGGCTGGATGCATCCAGGACAAGCCCACCATCAATGGCGCCGTGGGCCCATTGTCGGTCGGGAGCTCTCCTGTGGACCCCAGTGCCGGACGTTGGCCCGCATTAGGCGGGGCCCAGATCCGCGTGCGGCCGGGCTTGAAAAAGGACGTTGTCTCCGCAGTCCCCCCAGCCCGTGAAAGTCGCGCGGCGGGAGGATTACTTCGATATGACGCACCCACGGGGCGCGTCAGTAGTTGGGGTGTGCATAAGGGATTTTCCCCCGGCATGCATAGCTTCTACGGAGCTGACCATGCGGCAGGGGGGCGTAGCCTCTCACGTCCTGCTCCCCCCATTTTCTCCCCGCGTCAGGGCACCAGATCAGGTCCTGGTGCCCAACAATATACTCATGACCAGAGGGGCGGTTTCCGCTCCTTTTGGCCACAAGAGACCATCTTTGTCCAACAGGCTCAGGGCCTGGGAGCTTCTATGTTTCCCGACCCCATGGTTACGGCGCACCCTCAAGAAGGGATACGCTCTCCAGTTTGCCAGGCCTCCACCCACGTTCGACGGGATCCCCGATTCGGCCGTGGAGGGGGGGTCCATGGACATACTCCGCAAGGAGGTTACTTCGCTCCTCGCCAAGGGGGCGATTCGCTCGGTTCCCAAGGCAGAGGTGCGCTCGGGTTTCTATCACAGGTACTTTGTCGTGCCCAAGAAGGACGGCTCCATGCGTCCAATTCTGGACCTTCGGCGTCTCAACAAGACGCTGAGGAAGTTCCCGTTCCGAATGCTCTCTTTCCCCTGCCTGTTCAACGCGTTGAGGCCGGGGGATTTCTTTACTTCCGTGGATCTGAAAGATGCGTTCTTCCATGTCCCCGTGGTTCAGAGACACAGAAAATACCTGAGGTTCTCTTTCCTGGGAAAGGCTTACGAGTTCTGTGTCCTGCCGTTTGGCATGTCTTTGAGCCCACGAACGGTGTGCGTGGAGACAGCCTTGGAGTGGGATTCGCGTCTTCCTCTATCTCGACGACGCTCTCATAGTGGCGGACTCGAGGGTCCGTGCCACGGAACATATCAAGGTGGTGACCGATCACCTGCAGACCTTAGGGTTTTTGGTGAACTGGCAGAAGAGTTGCCTCGTCCCAGCGCAGGTGGCGACCTTCCTGGGGCTCGAGCTGGACTCCCGGGCCATCCTTTTGCCAGAGTGACAGGCTCGCACAGTGCAGACGGAAAAGACGCTAGGTCTGTGTCCCTCCGTGTCAGTGCATCAGTGCACAGTCATGCTGGGGCTGATCTCAGCAGTGCATGTGCTCCCACTGGGGAGACTGCACATGTGCCCGTTCCAGATCTGGTTTCTCAGGCATCGCCTGGACCCGGCCAGGGACCGTCATCGCAGGGTTCCTCTGACATGTCCGGCATGGCGGGCGCTGGCCATATGGGCTGACCCCCGTTACCTCTCAAGAGGCACTCGGTTGGGCCCTGTCCCGCTCAGGTTGGTTATTCGCACCGACGCCTCCCTCTGGGGATGGGGTGCGGTTTGCGGGCGCTTTTCGCCGAACGGCCGGTGGGAGGCTCAGGAGCTTCGCCACATAAACATGCTAGAGCTGGAGGCGATTCGCCTGGCTCTACTTCACTTCCAGCGGCATGGATGCCATGTTTTGATGCGTGCGGACAATACAGCGGCGATCGCCCACCTGAAAAAGCAGGGCGGTATGCAGTCGGAGGCGCTGAACCGGTTAGCAGCGGAGATTCACCTGTGGGCGTATCCCCGTTTCATTTCATTGTCAGCGGTTCATCTGCCAGGCCGGCTGAATTTCGGGGCCGACCTGCTGTCTCGGGCGAACAGCAGGTGCCTCCACCCTCAGGTGGTGGAACAGATTTGGGCCAGGTTCGGCCGCGGCCACGCCCGCGTCCATCTCTTCGCATCGCGGCGCGCGACGCGGTGCGTCTTTCCCAAATGGGACTTGGTTACGGTGCTGGACGGGCTCGCGGGTCATCCGTTTGAGCCCTTAGACTCCGCCGATCTGTGGCTGGCCTTGTCGTCAAGAAAGAGGGTTGGTGACCTGATTGCCCTCTCGGTGCAGCAGGCCTGTATGGTTTTCGGGGATGATGGGCGCAGGGTTACGTTGCGACCTAACCCAGCTTATCAACGTAAGAATATTAATGCCAGCTTTAGGTCTATGGTCATAGACTTGTCAGCATTCTGTCCCCCGCCATTCAGTTCGGGCGAGGAGAGACGTTTGCACATGCTGTGCCCCGTAAGGGCGCTCTCGGCCTATGTGGCCAGGACGCGTTCATTACGCACTACAAACCAGTTGTTGGTCTGTTTCAGGCAGAGGGCCCAGGGCGGACCCCTTTCCAAGGATCGCTTATCACACTGGATAGTGGAGGCGATTGCTTTGGCATACTCTGCCGTGGGTAAGGTACCCCTGGAGGGTATCAAGGCGCATTCTACACGGGGCATTGCGACCTCTTCCGCGTTGTTGCGTGGTGTATCAGTGGAGGACATGTGCGCTGCGGCCTCATGGTCCTCTCATCACACGTTTGTTAGATACTACAGCCTTGACGTGTCCGGTTTGCGTTTCGCGCATGCGGTACTGTCAGTGGCAAGAAGGTAGTATCGTTGCCGCTCCAAATGCCACACGGTTCGGCATGGGCATTTTGCCATGCGGCCGTGGTTCACCGATGCCTCTCGGGTCGCTCTGAGGAGTGCTCCCGGCAGCAAAGGCGGTTGAATTTGGCACTAGAGTGAGAGCTTGAGTTCGAAACGAAGTAAAACGTTAGGGTTGTGCTACAACCCGGGTTTTACGAGTGAGAACGAGAGCTTTCACTACCCAGCCTTGCTGCGTCGATGCGTCGTTGGATGCGTCGTTCTCAGCGACCTGGAAGAAGGAGTGGCCTCCCCTGGTCTGGCGGACGTGACGTAGTCACGTGGGTAAGGAATGAGGTTGGCCGCCTCAGCCCAGGGAGGTACCACGCCACCTGTTGGTGGGTGGTTGGTTTTATGTAAAGATCATTTTTGGAGCAAAAATAACATTCTTCCAGTGGCTGCGTGCGCAGCGGAGATGGCACTAGAGTGAGAGCTCTCGTTCTCACTCGTAAAACCCGGGTTGTAGCACAACCCTAACATTTTGTGAACTCTTTAAAAAAACTAAAGTTTATGTGAGTCGTAATTTGTGTTCAGCAGGATAATCTTCACAAACGTGAATCACTTTTTAAGCATTTTCTGAAAATCACGTTTAAAAAGATGAAGCCTCACCTGAGTTCATTTGGAGGGTTAGTGAGGGTCAGGACCAGCTGAGTCCTTGTGTGTGTGTGTGTGTGTGTGTGTGTGTGTGTGTGTGTGTGTGTGTACCTGGTTGGAGATGAGGTCCTCACACACAGACAGGGCCATCTGGATGGCGTTGGGCTTGTGAGTGACAGAGATGGCGTTCATCTTGAAGGTGTCGCGGCCGTAGGCGGCGTTGGCCTGGCTCACCGCCTCCCTGAACACCTGCTCGTAACGCTTCTGACTCAACACTGCCCCCACGTGGACGAGACGAGGCTCACAGCCGCACCGCGCCACAGAGAGGCACTGCAGGCATGCCAAGAGGAGCAGGCCACGCACACACACTGAGGAGAGATGAGAGGGTTAACATGCAGGGCTCACACACATTTACAATGACAAATCAGACTTTTTGAAGATTTTGGTTAAAGACGTTTTTTGCTGTGGTTGTTTTTGGTTCTACATGACTTTTATATTTGTTTATGCCTATTGAGGTGTGGGATTAATTTTACATGGACATTATCCCATCCCACAGACACTGACCTTACGTACGCCCCCACCCCCCACCCAACTCCCCATTACATGATTATATGTCACTTTAAGGGCTTTTGCCTTTTGCATACTTTCATACTACGAAAAGCCCCTAGGTTTCCTGAATCTCACCTACACAATTTGCCCTTCTTTACTGTTCTTGTTGTGTTCCTACTGCTCTTATCGTGAATATAAATACATCTAAATCTCAGTCGTCTGTGTCGGAAAGAAACCTTGTATCTCCACCCCCACCCCCCACACACACACACACACACACACGCACACACACGCACACATGCGCACACACGGGCATGCACACACACACACACACACACACACACACACACACACACACACACGCACACACACACACACAAATGGATTTAGTGGCTACCTAGGGATGTCACGATACTAGAATTTCTACTTCGATACGATACCCAGGAAAATATTGATACTCGATACCATTTTCGATACCACGGGAAGGGGGGATGATGACATCATAAAGAATAAAAGCATAAAAATAAAGTTAGATGGATAGACAGGCGCACACTTCTCCATAATCTAGGCCTGATAAAACTTTGAATTTAAACAGCAGATTACCCCTGTTCTAGCCATCAGAACACGTTTAGCTTGTTGAATCAACAGATACCCACCAATGATAGGGAGGGAAAAATCAGTGATTTTTCATTAAAAGAAAGCACTGATGCTATCAACACTGTTGCAAATGAGTATTGTATCCATTTAAAATTGTTACTATTCATACTTTCGATACTATCGATACCTGTTGCAAATGTGTATTGTATCCGATTAAAATTTTCAGTATTGATACTTTTCGATACTATCGATACTTTTGACAACCCTAACCCAAAAATAATAACCTGTGAAAGTTTCATGTACTTTGGACCAGTGAAAGATGTTATATTACTGGTTATTAATGTTGTTATTACTATATTACTATGTTAAAATTTGAATGTTTTTTTCTTCCCTGTTAATTTTTTTTTTTTTTTTGGCGATACAAGGTTTTCAGGATGACAGCGACAAAGTTCAAGTTCAAGTCAACTTTATTGTCCCCGAGGGTGCAGCCAGGTAAAAACAAAGAACACAAAAAAACATAGGCACACAGACTCAGGTACAAACAGAATAATAAAATACATGAAGTGACAAACAGAAATCATGTGTGGCCAACGCTAAAACCATCATTCGCCCCCAGTAGCCTAATTACATGGAAAACTCATCATCAGATTTCGTCTGGAGTTCAATTAGCTCGTAATTGGAACTGTACGTCACGCCAACATCGTTGGACGAGCTAAAGCTCAAGTGATCTACAGCGGTGTTTCTCAATCATCAATCTCATCATATTTTCAAGTTGAAGCTCAGCCCGTGAGTCCATGTTTGACGAGCTCTGTTTTTATGCTAGAGTGGAGCTTCTGGTGTTTGGCAGAAACTAGACATCCAGACAAATATGTACATATCAGCCATCTTATGATATCTGAATGAAACTGGGCTAATTAGAATGACAAGAGTCAGCTTTACAGCCATGTCTGACATGTCAGCTAGCTACATAGGCTTTAAAGGACGGCTTTACTGATTTTCAACCAGATTTGTATCATTACAATGTCAGTAGTATGATCAGAATCAGAATCAGAATCAGAAAGACTTGAATGATCCCCAGGGGGAAATTGGGACAAGTTACAGTAGCTCGTTCACAGAACACACATAGCATAAAATAAACAGTAGTAAATGCGATATTAAGCAAAATAAGCAGAAGAACACAACATAGCATAGAATAACAGTAGTAAATGCGATAGAAGCAAAAATAAGTAGAATATGTCTACGTAAGCAAAATACGTAGAGTAAGTATACATTCCGTGCCAATTATCATTATTGCACCCTGGACTTATATTAAGTCGGCTTGCCCTATACGTTACACGTGGCTCAGCCAGGCACAGTTAACCTATCGGCTGGCTCAGTCTCAGGGAGACTGAGCGTCTCCGAGGTGCTCTTTTAAGAGAGGCATTAAATAGACCAATAGACAAATTCTGCATTGTGCCGCTGCCGCAAATGTGCTCCGATGGATCGCTCTGCTACAGCGAGAGGCCAATTTCTTCTTGAAGAAGTCGCTGAATATGCCGAGGAACGAAAGGGATGTGTAATGTTTTGGACCATGGATCATTGGGGTTTAGAAACTTTTGTGAGGAGACGGAAAATAAAGTAGAAGAGCCAGCAGCATCGAGTGAGTACTGTAATAGCAGAACGTGTAATACATTACTATACTGTTTTGGTCTTATAGTGGCATCTGGGAATAAATTTAGTAATTATGTGATTATGTTTTTCATAGCGATACAACGATACGTGTAACAATATGTTACTATACTGTTTTGGTGTCTGTGTAAAGTTAGTCCTGATAGCTAGCAGTAGAGTATGATGATAACCAATCGTATTTTGCATAATAATATTTAGCAGAACATTTGTATGCAAGTCAAACGTTACACTGAAAATAGTCTTGCCGTTCTAATACTGTTTTTTCTTTGTTTTTTTTGTTTGTTTGCTGACAGTGTCGTGATGTCCTGATAGCCTATCGACATTTCCTCCAGTGGGGACTACAGTGCGAGAGAGGGAGGCATCATCGTATTGTTTTGCCAGCATGTTGTGCAGGCGATCCATGTACCCTTCACCTGATAAACAATACCGTGGCTTCCAGCAAACAATCCATGGCATAGAGAACATTTTCGAAATCTTAGAATTAGCTAGACATATATTTTTCATTTTCTGTAGGCTACATCTTATTATTATAGTTTGCATAGTGTTTATATATTGTCAGAACCTGTATTAAAATTTTAAATATATGTTGCTTTGGTTATTTGCCACTATAATCAGTCATGCCGGTATGGGGTTGTAAAAGCTCTAGCGAATAGGTTGATATTTACATTAGATGCAATAGATTCTTTGAGTTCTTTGAGCAGTTATTGCTGGCATCTATTATTTCTGCAGCTGCCTCAATACTACTGTGTTAACCAAAGAAACGTGAACTTTTTACTGTTGTAAAAACAAAGTATAAACACATGGGATGCAGAGCTGTTAAATTTCACACCAACCTATAAAATGTCTTAATTTATGATCAGTTTGTCATAGAAATCCTACTGCATTTTCTAAGACAGTATATGGTTCTCAAACTTTTCATGTCCCCTTCTGTCTCCGTGGCTAGAAAATAACTTTGATAGTCCTCTTTGAAATGACTAGGTTATTGCAAACTCGCAGGTCCAAGCTAATGGAGGCCTATGCTAATGCTAGCTACCTAGCGTTAGGCTAGCCGTAGCGCTCAATCTTTTGGGGAAAAATGCAAAATAAGCACTTTGCCCGTTTCCTCTGCTTCTCTCCTCTTCTTCGCCATGCACGCGCTAACTACACATTTAACCCTTGCCATTATCGTTTGATGAACAAACGAAGTAAAGTTGAGTAATAGCAAGATTGCGTGCAAACAACTTTTTGTGCATTACCGCCACCTACTGGAGTTTGATGTCTTCATAGTGGAAGGGCCTGCCTGCGGGCTGGGCGTGGACTTATTAGAAGGCCACGAGCCCAGTGCATTGTGGAAGTGGAGTATTTCTGCCCCTTCGCACCCGCCCCTCCCCTCCCACTCCCACCCCACCCCACACAGTGCATTTTCTTTGATTTATCTGGCTAGCAACCATCAATTCAAAAAAATTCAACGGATCCCAACTCCATAGGTCCGTTACATTTAATAGATCTTCATATTCACCACGGAAAAGCCATCCTTTAAGAGCTCTCCAGGGTCCTAAAGACAGTGTTCTGCGTGCCATGAAAATGTTATTCTCGCCTTTTAGTCTTTCCATATTTCTGCACACTGCGGTACCTAAACATTATATAAAAAAAAGTCAAATTAAAATGCATAATTTCAATGACCAGTTATGTTTGAATATCACCATGCAGCTGACATAACATATTTACAGACCAGTTTACTTTTTCAGCTTTTTTGTCATGTTTTTTCTCTCTCATTTATTGAGAAGGTGGTCCTTGGACATTCAGAATGAATGAATGAATTATACATAATGAACAGAAACTCATACACCAGTATAAAATTGTCAAGGAATTCACACACAATAAAGTCCGGGAGACTTATTTCTATTGTGCTCCTTAAAGCCCCATTCAGCAACTTTTCCAAGTTTCTCTATTGGGGAAACTGCGCCCTCTGGGTGCAATAGTATCGGTATCGATATCGCCGTTCAAAGTCAACAAAACAGCACTAGAAAGCTCTATGCATGTTGTGACATCGGGTACTCACCACGTGATGAAATTGTCAGGATCGGAGTTAGACGTGTGGATCTATTCGCGGGTAGTTGATGAAGCTGGGGTGTTGTGGAACTTGATGGCTGGGGCTGCACAGTTCGAGGTTTGGGAACGGTCGCAGAGATTGCCGAAGTTGCTGGTTGCAGGAGTTGCAGGTTGCAGACGTTGCAGAGATTGGTATGATCCTTGATCTTGATGTGAATTTAGATTATGAATCACTGGCGAGGACCTGCAGGAACAGGCCCTTATAGATGTGAATATGACATCACCTGTGTTATGACATCACCAGCGAAAGGCATGAAAGACGCTTATGAATCATGACATCATCAGTGATTGATGACATCATAGTAGGAATGACGACGTCAAAGTAGGAATGATGACGTCATCTTAACAGTACCCTCCCCTCAACGGACGTCACCTGGCGTCCAATGGGGCCATCAAGGATGGCATCTGGGAGACAAAAAATCCGTAGGTTCTGGTGGAGGTGCTCTTCCGCAGGTGGTTAGACGCAGGTGGTTAGGCCCCAAAGGGGGTGTAAGAGAGTGAGGTGCCCTTCAGCAGGTGGTTAGATGCAGGTGGTCAGACCCCAAAGGGGGTGTAGGACAGTGGAGGTGCTCCTCCCTAATACAGGATATCGAAGCCATAGATGGACCGATACGTAGATAGAACTTCCACCGGGTCCGGTGGATCCTCTGGGGCCGGCCATCCCCCGGGGCACGATCCAAACACGGGAGGCTGGAGACCATCAAAAGGGTCAAATGCCGCCGTCTCCGAAGGCAGAGCCGCAGGGGGATCTGACACAGCGAGGCCTGCCCTCCCGACCTGTAGTTTGGGGGGGTCACCCACCGTCTCTTCCTTTAAACGCCTCTTATTTCTTCTTGCTCTTGACCGAGGGCTGACGACACTACGGGAACCTCCCAGCATGAAGCTGGGACCTACGTGTTGGTCAAGGACAGGAATTGGCTGCTGCTGGGGTACGGGTTCAGACTCGGCGAGGGGAAGGTCCACAGGTTGTGCCTCAGGTACAGGTTCAGACTCGGCGAGGGGCAGGTCCACAGGTTGTGCCTCAGGGCCAGTAGACTCGGAGGCCCCCTGCGGGGGGACGGAGCCGATCTGCAGGCAGCGATTGAACTTCCCAATGAGACGGTCGACAGTCCTCTCCAACTCGTTAACCCTCTTGGAGACACACTGCCACTCCTGGGTCCTGCAGGGAGCGCTACCCAACCGTACAGATCTTTCGGCTGGACACGTAGAGTCTTGATCCACTGAGAGTACCACGGGCCGGCGAGCGGTGGGACCACTTACTGGACGCCGGGAGCAGGAGGAGAGGTAATGCCCGGCTCGACCACAGTACAGGCAGCTCCGGGTGTCCAAACGGCGCTGCCTCTCCTCTGGTGTGATGAGAACCCTGCCGGTCAGATCACGGTACAGATGGCTGCTGGGACTCGAATGTGGCTGCCCCTGCTCTGGGATGACGCGAACTCCCCCCCAGAATATGCCCTTAGCAGCTGGAGGCGGCCGAGAGGCAGAGCTAGAAGCAACGGCCGCTGTGGACGGGGGAGTAGCAGGTCTGGAAACCTCCGGAACGGCGGTGCGCTCGAAAGCTGGGGCAGGAGGGGCAGAAGGCTGCGGAATGGCACCCTGGGGGCCTAGCCCGTCGAGAGGATCTAGCCGGCCAATCAAGAGGGCGTGCCGATCAGCGGCTTCGGAAGCCAGAGCCTGGATTGCTTTTTCCTGGTGGGCAATCAGGCGTCTTGACTCAAGTGCGAGGTCTCGCAGAGGCTGCGGAATGACACCCTGGGGGCCTAGCCCTTCGAGACGATCTAGCCGGCCAATCAAGAGGGCGTGCCGATCAGCGGCTTCGGAAGCCAGAGCCTGGATTACTCTTTCCTGCTGGGCAGAGCTAGAAGCAGCTTGAGCAATCAGCTCAAGTATTGTTTCAAACCCCTGTCGGGTGGCCGAAGGCAGGTCTCGCACCCACCAAGGGTCTTCCTCCTTGATCGGTGGAAATCTATCCGCTAAATCCATTTCTGAGTGATTCATACTGTCAGGATCGGAGTTAGACGTGTGGATCTATTCGCGGGTAGTTGATGAAGCTGGGGTGTTGTGGAACTTGATGGCTGGGGCTGCACAGTTCGAGGTTTGGGAACGGTCGCAGAGATTGCCGAAGTTGCTGGTTGCAGGAGTTGCAGGTTGCAGACGTTGCAGAGATTGGTATGATCCTTGATCTTGATGTGAATTTAGATTATGAATCACTGGCGAGGACCTGCAGGAACAGGCCCTTATAGATGTGAATATGACATCACCTGTGTTATGACATCACCAGCGAAAGGCATGAAAGACGCTTATGAATCATGACATCATCAGTGATTGATGACATCATAGTAGGAATGACGACGTCAAAGTAGGAATGATGACGTCATCCTAACAGAAATAATAATCCATAGTTACGTGAAACATCATTTTCGTAGCAAATCCGCACCGAGCATGGATATATTATATTATGGGGGCACCGAGTTACTTCCTTATTTTACTGAACACAGCGCTTCCGATGTACACAGTGCATGCGCGGTATGCTGCTCATGCTGTCTCTGGGACGCAGGCACAAAAATGCTTAGTGCCAGGAGAGGCCTTTGGAGGGCATTGTGGGACCAATAGAGGCAACATTCTCCCTCTTAGAATACACTCGACCATCTTCAATGACTAAAAAGCTGCTATATTAAGGTGAACAAGTTACTGATTGGGGCTTTAAGACGAGCTGAAATGAAAAATTACTTTTTAACTATTTTCGATCACATCCCTGGTCACACAGTATACCTATTTAACAATGTATACCAAAAAAAATCCAATTTCGTTTGTTTTTCACCTCAAAAGTCAATCATGTTTCTGTTTCTGTTTCATGTATTAAAATTTGACTAGGCAGGGTACAACAGTATAAAAACAGTTTTGCCATGCCAACTCGTGAATAGATAGGGCATCTAAATTAGTAGCCACCAATATCTGTCATTGAGCCAGATATTAATTGGCCCACTGATATTGATGGTGCTCATGTCACAATGCCCTGAAATGACCTGCAGAGGCCGGCCTCTATCTTCCAACAGGCGCTATCCCTAAATATAGCTTTGCGCACTGTTTGTGGGTGCCTTAAGGCACGGACGATAGCATTCCGCCTTGCGCCGTCCGCCAGGTGTTCTGCCAAGTTTTTCTCACCCGCCGAGCGGCAAAAAATAGCTTCCCCACCTCACGGGAGCTACTTGTAATGATTTATACAGAAATGTAACTGTTTCAAAGTGATATAATTGTCTGGTAGACGTGACCTCTCTAATTTCTAAGTTAAAACAGCCCAGAAATATGTTGGGGATGCAATTCTCGGCGGGGATGTGGAAACGTTCACGGCACCTGTCGCAAGCGCAAATTAGAGCCGTGCCAATTCTGCCAAAAATCATCTGCGCCCCAAAATGCCTGCGCAAACGGGATTTGGGCGGTCTTAACTACCAGAATTATTCACAGGCGTGGCCAGGCAAGGCTGGCCATTACGTCAATCAAAACCAATCAGATTCCCGTCTCACAATGGTTGTTTGCGCGAGGCATGCAATATGCTGTAATTCTCTCCATGCGTAATAGAGTGTACTCACTCGTGCGAGGACAGAGGGAGCTTATTGACAGATCGTCTGTGGTGCCAATGACCCTTTGGGTTATGAAGGTAAATAGCCTATGTCCATTGTCCCACAAGTTTTCTCAATTGATTTCCCTCTTTGCGATGTGATAAAAGTTTCTCAGTGAGTTATAGTTGATTACCTCACTGAATTATCTGCTAATACCCAATTTTAGCAGCATAATTTGATGTCTTGGCGTGGCAAGGCTGTGCTTAATGACATATCCAAAAGGAATTCCACTTTCCCCTCCGCAAATACCTCTCTGCACTGGGAGTGCAGCCGTAATCTCCGTGCAGCACACCCAGCGCAGAGAGGTATTTGCGCGTAAGAGGTCCTTTTCAAAGCTCTTAGCGCAAAGTAATTGCGCGCTGCTGACGATAGGGTAACGCCATCTATCCCACATTTTAGCGCTGAAACGCCTGCTTTGGCTTGTGGCAGCCAATGCCCAGTACAATTATCACAGGCATCATGCGCTTGTGTCCGCCCCCAATTTGCATTGTGCACGGCGTTAAACGAGGGAAAGCGGAAAATTAGCGCTTTTGAGAAGATAGAGCCCCTAATCTTAATGTGGCCTCACGTGCTTAAGACACGACTTCTGCTGTCAGTGCTGTTAACATTCTCCTCTTCAGTGAAGCTGTGTGGTGTGGCCTTTACCGTTACTATTAACACGTTCACTGCCATTGACGAGTTATCTCGGCTTACAGAATCCGACGGTTCACTGCCAAAGACGAGTTATCTCGGCTTAAAAAAAAAAAAAAAAATGTTGACGGTGGGACGTGGATCAACGCTCCCCACGTCTCCTATAAAAATATTGGAGTCAGCGAACGTGTACAACCCATTCCACGGACCCACTAAGTGGCGACAGTGCTCTCCACACTAGGAAATGCAGAGCCAAAACTGTAGGGTAACGCGCGAGGAAACCATTCTCTACTGTAAAATGGATTGGCGAAAACGCTTTCACTTCGCGCATTATCGCGCTGGGAGCTGGCGGTGGGGGATTCCAAAAATAGACTGGGTGGAAAACACTTTGAAACACGCAGCATAAAGCCTAGAATCGCACAAAGCTTCATCAAAGCTCTCAAACCCAAGAAACAAGTGAGCCCTATCCACACTCGCTGCCAGGGAGGGAGGCTGCTCAAACTCGCAGCAGCAGCAGCAGAACACTCGCTTGTGACAAATGCTGCGGAGGAGAACGCCCACGGAGGGAGGAGTTGGAAGCAGAGGGGGGTTTCCTGCTGTTATGGAGGAAATTACTGTTCAAAACTATTGTTTAGATGTCTGACGTCTTACTGATGCCAAAAATGAATGGTTAAAGTGACTGTTCTATCGAATTTCACAAAAACCATTTATCTCAGAATAAATTTCCAGACGCTGAAACCATGCTGTATTCAACTGCTAATGCTTACATAACTACTAACTCTACAAACTAACTCTTTTAGACAGAGAAAGCACACATTCTATTAGTTCTTTTGAGATATTGTGTGTTCACAAAATCTTAGCAGAAAAGAATCCTCGGGTCTTGAAAGATGAGCCAGAATCCTCAAAAAAAACCTCTGGCAGAACCTACCTACAGTAAAAAAAAAAAGGCTGGCAGTGAATGTGTTAAAAGAGAAATTTTCTGCATATAAATAAATAAATAAACAAACAAACAAACAAACAAAGAAATAAATAGAAACAAAGAAAAAAATCTGTGGTACACATAGCTTCATGAGGGTAGCAAGTCTATTAGCTGATCAACATGACTGATACATCTGAATGAGCATGACTCATCAGAGGCTGCTGGGGTGAACTGAGTCGTGATTTGCTGATTGATGTTTGTTGTCATGTTTACAGCCCAGTCTGTGACGTGTCATCATGTTTACAGCCCAGTCTGTGTCTGTGACGTGTCATCATGTTTACAGCCCAGTCTGTGTCTGTGACGTGTCGTCATGTTTACAGCCCAGTCTGTGTCTGTGACGTGTCGTCACAGTTAACTCATTGAGTGCCAGCCACTTTTGGAAGACGGATGCTCCCAGTGCCAGCCCTTTCAAAGCGTTTTCAGTGATTTCTCGAGGCCCACAGAATATTGTGTGATATTACTATGTAAACACCGAACACGCCCAAAGAACGATGAGACTCTATTGTATTATCAGCAAAAAAAGAGTTTATTTATCATTTTCCGTTCTTTAGTTATCAGCCGGAGAAGATAGGTTGTTTTCAGCAAAAACAGACGTTTCAAACTAGAAGCTGAGATAATCAGCCTTTTGTGAAATGAAGCATTTCAAGCACATCACTGACTCTGAAGCTAATATTTTCTGATGTAGTGACACCTCAAAAATAATTTCCTTCAATAAAACAGCGAAAACAAAGGAATTTTGTTTGGCAAAATAATATTTTTTAGCTGCAACCAGCAGCGCTGGCCCCTGCGTGCGCAGACCCTACACTTTCTTGCTGGTCTTGATTTACTGCTGGTGGGCATCAGATATTCTAGCTTGCCAATCTGTCCATCGAGCCTGCTGTCTGGGTCTGTCTGGGTCGGTGTTGTATGCTGCCCTGCGTGCCCCACCCCCCTCTACTGCAAACCCTTCCTCCGTGGGTGTGTCTCTGGTGGCTCTGGTGGCTCTCTGCTGCGTTTGCTCTGCACTGAAAACCCAGCTTTTTCACAGCGTTCCGTGTGTATTTGTCACCGGCTCCCAGCGCTTCCAGTTGAGAATAATAACAACTCCACAACTAATCATGTGGAGGGGCTATCGCAGCGGACACGGAGGGGCTCAATTGTGGGAGCAGATTGGCTGCTGCAGGCACAGCTAACGTTATGCTTCATGCATATCGATGCATACCGATGCGGTTTCCGTTTCATCACGGGGCTTCTTCTGCTGTTTTTCCTCACCTTTCTCTAATCTGGAGAGCACTGTCGCCACCTAATGGGTCCGTAAAATAGGTTATACACATTCAACATGCCCCAAATTTTTACAGGAGATGTATCAGGCTTTGATCCACGTCCCACCGTCAAAAAACGCAATTGACGACAATCGACATACGTTACTATTTGAATTGACGACGATTGTCGTCATTGGCACTCAATGAGTTAAGGGCCTGGCTCAAGGGCACCTCAGTGGTCATAATGAGGGAGGGGCAAGTGCTGCCTTTTCACTTTTACCACACTGAGGCATGCTGTAATTCTCCCCATGCGTAATTTGGATAGGTGTAGGCCTATTGACTGTATAGATTATCCCTATCTCATAACGACACCATCACGTCTGTTAAAAACGGTCCATCGTCCAAAACCAACGGTAAAATCAAACTGCTACACACGCTATGCCCTGCCTCTCTACCCTGTTTCAGTCAGAAAACGTCAAGGAATCACATACCCTGGGAATGCCATTTCAGCTCGACTTTACAAAAGGTTGAGAAACCCTGATCTACAGTTCCATTAGAAAATCAGAGAATTAAGTGTCAAAACACACTCGGCGAAAGAACACTCGTCTCCCAAGTGTCGCAGAGAACTTTCAAAGGTACTCACAATTGCTCAAGGGTTTAGCGAACCTCAGCGGTGGGGTTTGAAAGCTCGGCGCTGTTAATAAATACATTTAATATTTTTCTAAATAAATCATCAACTTGCTCTAAAACTCCTTTCCTTGAAAATGGCTGTCATGTCTTCTTCTGTGTTTGTGCCGGTGTGCCCAGCCATCACAGCGCTCGCTATCAGCCCCTGCTGGTTGGTAAAATGGCAAACATGTTTGCCATCTGTCAAGGCACACCAGCTGGCTGTCTGGATCGCTGCACGCAGCCCCAGAGCAGGTTCCCCCCGGGCAGACAGCTGCTTCCCGGCTGGGGAGAGAGCTGGTCGCCCGCTGGGAAGCGTACCATGAGCCACCAATATTCCTGGAATACATGTTGTTTTTTCTAACCTTTATTTATACAGGGGGATTCTCACTGAGAGCAATGATCTCTCTCGTTTTCAGGAGCGCCCTGTTCACATTCAAACACACTGATCAGCTCCACTGGAGCGGTTGGGGTTAAGGGCCTTGCTCAAGGGCACCTCAGTGGTCGTAATGAGGGAGGGGCAAGTGCTGCCTTTTCACTTTTACCACACAGATTTATCCTGCCAGTCCCACCGGGGAATCGAACCAACGACCTTGTTTGTTGTCATGTTTACAGCCCTGTCTGTAACACAGACTGGGCTGTAAACATGATGACATGTCACAGACACAGACTGGGCTGTAAACATGACGACACGTCACAGACACAGACTGGGCTGTAAACATGATGACACGTCACAGACACAGACTGGGCTGTAAACATGATGACACGTCACAGACACAGACTGGGCTGTAAACATGATGACACGTCACAGACACAGACTGGGCTGTAAACATGATGACACGTCACAGACACAGACTGGGCTGTAAACATGATGACACGTCACAGACACAGACTGGGCTGTAAACATGATGACACGTCACAGACACAGACTGGGCTGTAAACATGATGACACGTCACAGACACAGACTGGGCTGTAAACATGATGACACGTCACAGACACAGACTGGGCTGTAAACATGATGACACGTCACAGACACAGACTGGGCTGTAAACATGATGACACGTCACAGACACAGACTGGGTTGTAAACATGACGACAAACATCAATCAGCAAATCACGACTGAGTTCACCCCAGCAGCCTCTGATGAGTCATGCTCATTCAGATGTATCAGTCATGTTGATCAGCGAATAGACTTGCTACCCTCATGAAGCTATGTGTACCACAGATTTTTTTCATTGTTTCTATTTATTTATTTATTTGTTTGTTTGTTTGTTTGTTTGTTTGTTTGTTTGTTTGTTTGTTTGTGTGTGTGTGTGTTTGTTTGTTTGTTTGTTTGTTTGTTTGTTTGTTTGTTTGTTTATTTATATGCAAAAAAAATCTCTTTTAATAGTAACGGTAAAGGCCACACCACACAGCTTCACTGAAGAGGAGAATGTTAACAGCACTGACAGCAGAGGTCGTGTCTTAAGCACGTGAGGCCACATTAAGATTAGGGGCTCTATCTTCCCAAAAGTGCAAATTTTCCGCTTGCCCTCGTTTAACGCCGTGCACAATGCAAATTGGGGGCGGACACAAGCCCATGATGCCTGTGATAATTGTACTGGGCATTGGCTGCCACAAGCCAAAGCAGGCGTTTCAGCGCTAAAATGTGGGATAGATGGCGTTACCCTATCGTCAGCAGCGCACAATTACTTTGCGCTAAGAGCTTTGAAAAGGACCTCTTACGCGCAAATACCTCTCTGCGCTGGGTTCACTGCACGGAGATTACGGCTGCACTCCCAGCGCAGAGAGGTATTTGCGGAGTGGAAAGTGGAATTCCTTTTGGATATGTCATTAAGCACAGCCTTGCCACGCCAAGACATCAAATTATGCTGCTAAAATTGGGTATTAGCAGATAATTCAGTGAGGTATAACTCACTGTGAAACTTTTATCACATCGCAAAGAGGGAAATGAATTGAGAAAACTTGTGGGACAATGGACATAGGCTATTTACCTTCATAAGCCGGAGGGTCGTTGGCACCACAGACGATCTGCCAATAAGCTCTCTCTGTCCTCGCACGAGTGAGTACACTCTATTACGCATGGAGAGAATTACAGCATATTGCATGCCTCGCGCAAACAACCATTGTGAGACGGGAATCTGATTGGTTTTGATTGACGTAATGGCCAGCCTTGCCTGGCCACGCCTGTGAATAATTCTGGTAGTTAAGACCGCCCAAATCCCGTTTGCGCAGGCATTTTGGGGCGCAGATGATTTTTGGCAGAATTGGCACGGCTCTAATTTGCATCTGCGACAGGTGCCGTGAACGTTTCCGCATCCCCGCCGAGAATTGCATCCCCAACATATTTCTGGGCTGTTTTAACTTAGAAATCAGGGAGGTCACGAAAAGTTACATTTCTGTATAAATCATTACAAGTAGCTCCCGTGAGGTGGGGAAGCTTTTTTTTGCCGCTCGGTGGGGGAGAAAAACTTGGCAGAACACCTGGCGGACGGTGCAAGGCAGAATGCTATCGTCCGTGCCTTAAGGCACCCACAAACAGTGAGCAAAGCGCTATTTAGGGATAGCGCCTGTCGGAAGATAGAGGCCGGCCTCTGCAGGTCATTTCAGGGCATTGTGACATGATCACCATCACCATCAATATCAGTGGGCCAATTAATATCTGGCTCAATGACAGATATTGGTGGCTACTAATTTAGATGCCCTATCTATTCACGAGTTTCATGGTGAGACCGCGGGCGCTTCCATGACACCCTCCCTCACTGTTTCCAGCTGCCGGTTTCCTGTTTCCTCCCAGGACCGTTCATAGCGAAAGAGACTGAAAATAATCATAATGATTGTTGTGACTTTGTACCTGTCGTGTAATGGATCCCCCAGCACAATAATTTCACACGTGCATTATTGTAGAACAGAGTAACAAAATCTTGAAAGAGAGCGACCGCTAAAGCTCCGTTCAATGACCAAATATAAGAGTTCCGGTTTTGGACGTTTAGCCTTCAAAATAAAAGTGGCCGCTATGCAACCACATACTATTTTTAGCAATTTCGGCTCAAATAAGCCCATACAGTAGCAGTGAATTGACATTCACCTCGTTTTTGTAAAATAGTGCCGCTATGCAACCACACAACATTACTCTTTTTAGCCATTTTGGATAACATACTGTAAGCCATACGTTCCCACTCTTTGACAGCGGCGCGACAACCGGCTACCGCTGAGAATCATGGGAAGTAAGTCCAAGAAAAACGTGAATAGGGACGATGTTCATGTAATATAGGAGAGCACAGTCCTCCATCCCTCCTCCCTCCACCACTACTTGGAACAGAACTAGATGCCCTACAAATATTTTTTTCATTCTCATACTTTTTAAGCGGTGCAGCCACTATGCGTGATCTTGCTCGTATGCACCTGGAGGTCAGTTGTTGACCTGGGCAGATCCATCTCATGTAAAAAAGCGTGTGAAATGATGTCACATAACTGGAAATGATGTCATGCAATTGCGCGACTGTGATGTCATAGTTGTGCTGTAGTCACCTAAGAGGTCTCCTGGAATTGATGTCACTCCGGCAGTTGTGTGTGTGATCTTATCTTAGTCACAATTTGTGAGGGAAGTGATGTCACTCCGGGAGTTGTGTGTGTGTGTGTGTGTGTGTGTGTGTGTGTGTGTGTGTGTGTGTGTGTGTGTGTGTGTGTGTGTGTGTGTGTGTTGAATTCATTTGCAATTGCCCGACTGTGATGTCACCCGAGAAAGTAAGAGTAACTAACGAAAATTGCTCAAGTGACATCACTGATGACATCACAACTGCCTGATGTAGTCACCCGTCACCTGTAGACCAGCAGTTGACCTGGGCGAATCCATCTTGTGTGAGTGATGTCACTCAACTGGAAGTGATGTCACACAATTGCCCGACTGTGATGTCATCAGGCAGTTGTGATGTCATCAGTTGCACAAGTGCTTTTCTTCTGGAAGTGATGTCACGCAATTGCCCGACTGTGATGTCATCAGGCAGTTGTGATGTCATCAGTTGCACGAGTGCTTGTCTTTCTTAAGCATTTGTTCAAGGCTTGAACCCCTCCCTGGTATTGCCGCTTGCGGCTCTATTTTAGCTCATGTTTGTACTTTATGCCAAACAGTGCATGCAACTTTGTGATCTTGATTTCCTGTGAATCACCTTGACGACGCCCTACAGAGAGTGAGCATTGTTTCTTTATTGTAGCTTTGAAATATAACTCAATTTCCCATCAGGCAGTAAGTAGGCTACTGAAATAATTTCAGGATTTCAAAGCAAAAGTCAGTCCATGTATAGGCTACAGTTAATGGAAGGTATAAAATGATTGCTCCTTAGAAACAGCTATAATTGGTTTAATATTTAGACCGCCATAATAACCACAGACTGTTATTGCTGCAGAATTCAAATTTTAGGTTTGCACAGATGTTGAAACTTTTGTAGGCTATTTTTAAAGCATTTTTATTGAACAGGTTATGCGTCTATAGCCTATAATGATTCTCAACCTCTTTCATGAGAACGCCGATTCTATCCACATGAGCCACCGATGAGATGTTGTCTCTGACTCAAATCTAAGAATGTTTTATTGTCAGATTAGATTAGTCCAGAACTCCATGACTGTCTGTGTAGGTGGAGAGATAACAGAGACAGAGACAACAGTGTTCACTTCTTGTCAATGAAATAATGTTGAAGTTTAACAATTCGTCAGTTTGCTGGGGACCTCCTGGAAGCCCCTCAAGGACCCCTGGTGGGGCCCAGACCTCACGTTGAGAACCACTGAGCCCTACAGGCTAATCTGCGTGCGTCTGTAATGGCCCCTGAGGACAAATAAAGTGCATTGAAGATGAGGTGAAGTGACGTGACACATCTCAGCTCGTCAGATAGGCTACACAGACGGAATTATATGAGAGGATAAGAAAATTAGACCCCCACCCGTAATCTAATTATATTGCTGATCAAGTTTTATAGCTATCCATAAATGTGTTAGAAACATATTTTTGTAGGCTACCTTTTAAGGAAGCAGAGTCATACGTTAGAACATGATCTAGCCTACCTCATGCAAAGCTGTGCTCCAAATGTAACATGTTGATAGGCTAATTATTTGTCATGTAATTTTCATTTTGTAGGCTAATTGTCAAGTTTTGTCTGTAACCGCTGGTGTTATTCTTTGTCACTGCATGTAGCTATTAGCCTTTTTAATATAAAGATAAACAGATGGAACTCACTGCTGCTGCGGGATCTGCTCTCCTGTTGATTTAAATCAGTGTGTGTGTATGTGTCTCTCTCTCTCTTTCTCTTCAGTCAGAGGTGAAGGTCTCTCTCCCTCTCCTTCCCCGGTCTTTCTCTGATCCTGTTGATCTGTTGTCGAGCTCCTTTTTGTTTTTCTCGTTTCTCCAATTTAAAATTCAGAATTAAACCGTAAAAAAAAATCCGTTGTCGTTTCCTTGTGGTCTCCCTCCAGCTGCGATTAATTCTGGTTTCTGTCGGTTTTTCTGATTGATAATTTGATTGAATGTTCTTGTTGATTGATAAGCACGTCTTCACTGAGAAAATCCTTTGACAGTGGTTTTGTCTCGCGCCTCCTCGTACTGTTGATTCTCTTCTTGTGTTTTTGTCTGAAATCTCTTTGATCTTTTGCTGATTTGTCTCGTTTTAAAATCAGAATCCTCTCAGATGACCTGATGCTGCGCGAGCCGCGCTCTGTCCTTGGATCCTGCACGCTCGTGCCTGCTGCCTGCGCGCCGACAGGGGATAAGAATGCGCGCGGCCGGGGGCGGTTATGAGCCTGTGCTGGATGCTGGGAGCGCGTTCACGAGTCACGACGTGAATTAATTCAGCCACGTTCCCGCTCCACCCGCGGCCAGGGGAGGGACTGGAAATACCAACCGCACGCGCGCACACACACACACACACACACACACACACACACGTCTCACACACACACACACACACACACACACACACACACACACACACACACACACACACACACACACACACACACACACACACACACACAGGCCTGCTGTCTATACTGACCTACTGTTTTATATAAATGTTCATTTATCAGACTAGTTATGGGTTGATTGATTGATTGATTGATTGATTGATTGATTGATTGATTGATTGATTGATTGATTGATTGATTCATTGATTCATTGATTCATTGAATAAATAAATACATAAAATGTTATGTTGTACTTGAGAAGGCTGGGTCCCTGATGCCAAGAGATAATTCTGGTAGTAAAAGGCTAATTCACACATGTATTATTAACAATAGAGAGCCTGCTCTATTTTCCTTTTTAAATATACTTTATTAAATTATTCAATCAGGGGTTACATTTACAGTAAACACATTGTATAAACAGTAGAAAGAAATAGTTATCAAAAATAAGAAGTCTGTTAGAAGGTGAGCAGGTGCCAGGGTGTGGGTCTCTTTGTTCTGATGTCCAGTGTTCTTTGTCTTTTCAGTTCTGTTATGATTTGTTTATAGACCACTTCACCCGGGATGACGGCTTGGTGGATAACCGTGGCACATCTCGTTTTCCACAACTTGGCCACGACCACACAAACAACTGTCCAGAAAAAGTCCTGGTGTGGCCCTGGCATTGTTTCATCAAAAACACCATACATCACAGCATTATAATTCACAGTAACATTAAGACCGATACTGACCATTTTCCCCCAAACATATTTAGATCGCTCACAGTTTAGGAGCAGATGTTCTATGGTTTCATCCTCTATGCAGTCATCCATAGGACACTCTTTGGTTGTGACAAAGCAGCTCCACTTGACGACTGCTCGGACTGCCAGTCTGCCAACTGAGACCAGCCACATGATGTCTCTCTTGTTTTCTGAGAGACACTTACTAAATATATTTTTGATACAGACCTGAGAGCTTGTTTCATCTAAATGTTTGTAGGGGAAAACACCACCATACAAGTCATTACACAATTTTACATATATATATTTGCTGGACATTTCATTCCAAGCAATATTCATGTGTGCAAACTTGTTCACAAAATCGCCATACAAAAGTTTGTAATATGGAACTGAGCTCCTTGCTCGTCCTATTTTTTTAGCATTCTCGAGCAGCCGTATAAGCCTGTAGATCAGTTTGGCATTTGGTATGGAGTCCGGAAGTATAAAGTCAAAGTCAAGAGTGACGGTAATGAACGTAAAACTATACCAAGCTCCATCTCGCTCGGCCCCTACAGCAGAATACTGTCTGCGCTCAGGCGTACACCTGGCATAGAGGTTTTTTTTGCGCTAAGACCAGCTTTTGGTGGCGTTCAAATTGAGAGCTGGAATGCCTATTTTAGAACGGGCAACGCCCAAACCTCTGTTTGCGCTCGGAAAATACAGTACCGACGGTATCCTTGCCAGAGTGCAAAATGACACTTGCGGGAGACAGATGATAGGCTAGAGGCCACAGACACGCCTGGGCCACGCCTACACCTGTGTCTGCGCTTAGATCCCAGCGCAAACCTGGATGGTGGAGGCAGACGATAGACGCAGGGAAGATAGCAATAAGAGGCCCGCAAACGGAAGCGCAAACGATAGCGGCGTACGAAGATAGGGCCCTTGATTGGGGGGGGAATAGCTTATTTAAAGGGGAAAGAAAGGCACCTTTCTGACAGAAACTGCATGCAGCTCAAGGTGTAACCCTACCCATACAACCCATTCTCATTCTGATATCTTTGAGGTGAGGTCAAGGGACCCCTTTGAAAACATCCCAGTTTTTCCGTCACGATTTAGCCTAACTTTGGAGCATGATTTAGTTGATTTTGATTTTTGGTATAAGTATCATCACAAACTTAAAAGCTTTAAGATCTGAGCCCGCCACAGCCTTTGAAAGACAGTATCGGCCGCAGATTTTTATTTTATTAAAAAAAGAATTAAGATCCGGGGGCCATGGCTGAATCGCTTGTTTTGACCTAGTAAAAGTATTTTTTAAATCATTTTACGAAATGTATGGAAAATAAAATGGCGGATGAAATTTAAATCCCTTGGTTCATATGCTTAACCTGGAAGTGGGTGTGACTTTGGCTGTCTATATGGAAAGGGAGAATGAAACCTAGCTGGTTAAAGCAAAAAAATCCAGATGCATAAAAAAGAAAAAAAAATCAATTCCTTAAATTAGCTTTTGATGATGTTCTGGCCCACCATCTAATGACTTAGAAGAAACTGGCCTGAGGCCAAACTTAATATCACCTGCCTGATATCACATCTCATACACAGAGGTAATTCAAAGTGTTTTTACATAAAGTAGATAAAACCAAAAGAGCACAGAGAAATAAACCTATGAAGCAAAATAACCAATAATAAAAACAATCAAATCCAGAAGATCACAGTGAAGGTCACAGTGAAGGTCAAAGGGCAGGTCATAGTGAAGGTCACAGTGCAGACAAAACAAAAACAGGGCTAAGCTGCAGTGACATGGAGCTGCCTTGTTGACACAATATGGACAGTCGGACTCCCGTCTTGAAGTATATGGGACTTTGGACGTCACAGTCTTGGGGTTCTTGTGCAGCTCGCACTGCACGAGATGACACGAGATGACACGAGATGAGGGATTTCCCACAGCCGCAGCTCCACCTGCTATTTGTCCGTGATCGGCAAGTATGATCACTGGACAATCACCCCCAAAACATATTATTTTCTATTGTCTATTTTACTCTAAAAATGGATGAGTTATATAAAAATTAATCCCCGATACAGTTGAAAGGTGGAATAGGCTGAACTAGCTAGGCTGTAAACATTTTTTCCCCCAAAATTTTTTTTATAGAACAGAACACAAAACAAAACAAAACAGACAAACAGGCTCAGATACAGGAAAAGGGAAAAAAGAAAATAACATACAAAAATCACCAACATTCAATATTGCAACACGGTGCTACATAAGGTGCTTATGCACTTGTAAGAGATGTACATGGGATCCCGCAAAAGCGGTACATGAGGAATCGACTGGTTGAGTCACCCATCGGCCCTAACCTCATCGAGATAGGCTAGAAACGGCTCCCAGATAACTAGACATTTTCCAAGTGAGTTGGTTCTCAGGGACCTGAGTCTCTTCATCCATATAACAGAGATCATATCCATCAACCACAGTTGAAAAGAGGGTGAAGAAGGAGATTTCCACTCCTTTAAAATTAGTTTTTTGCAACAATTGTCCCCAGTGTCACAGACTGTTGCACAGCTGTATAGGGAAGTTCAGAGAGGACTCCGAGCAGCCAAAGATAGCAAGTTCTGCCTCCGGTTGAAGGGTTATTTTGTAGGCCTTAGAGTACCAGTCAAACACCTTAGTCCAGAATTCCGTCAGTGAAGGGCAGGACCAGAAGGCACGAGACAGAGTGCCCTCCGACACCTGACACCTGTCACACAGTGGAGAGACAGAAGGGAAGATCCTGTGCAACCTGTGCTTAGAATAGTGAAGACGATGGGTGACTTTAAATTGGATCAGCTGGTGTACTGTCAATTGAGCAGAGTTGCACCACAGACAGACTCCTATCCCATATAATGTCAGATAACTCAATGCCAAGTTCCCCCTGCCACGCTTCTCTAATCCTCTCAGTAGAGGCCATATTGCAGTTGTCAAAGAAACATACAAATCTAGAAATCAGATGCTTGGAGTGAGGAGGGCTCACTCCAAGGATCGAACATATTTCCTGATTTGCAGGGATCTGAGCCATTGCGTGCCGGGCAACCTAAATGTTCTCTTCAGTTCATCAAAGGATGCAAAATGACCATCTATATATAAGTCTTTGATGGAAACCAGCCCCTTCTCACTCCAGGCATGGAAGGTTCTGTCTGACCATGAATGCAAGAAAGAGTGATCAAGACAAGGATGTAAACATGTTTAACAAAACGAAACGGGGACAAGCACACTTGTCACTTTACTGGTCACACAACACCACAGCATGCAGTGACCATACACACACACACTCACACACACACACACGCTGACACGGTGGTCAGTGAAATTTAGTCTCCCCCCCCCCCCCCCCCCCCCTTCTCATCAAGGCATGTCCTTCCTCCAGGGTGCAGCACGGAGGAGTGGACATGTCCTCCCTCCAGGTGGCACCATGAAGGAGTGGACATGTCCTTCCTCCAACGCCAACAACGTCCCAGGCGGGAATCAAACCACAACCTTCTTGCTGTATCACTTCCACATTGGCTTCATCTGTACAACCCTAAACTCCAGCCTCGGTTGACAGACATGCGACAGACCGGAAACATGACGTTGAAGTGTGTGTGTGTGTGTGTGTGTGTGTGTGTGTGTGTGTGTGTGTGTGTGTGTGTGTGTGTGTGTGTGAATGTGTGCGTGTGTTAATTATAAGTCATATCTGGTGAGTGAGGGTCTGGAGCTGCTTGTTTCCGTGGTAACAGGGATGTGGAGCTGCATCCTGTTGCCACGCCAACCATCCGGAGCGCCGAGGTGACGGAGGGATCTTTTCACACACACACACACACACACACACACACCCACACACACACATGCGCGTGCATACACACATGCACACACACACACACACACACACACACACACACATACATACATGCATGTGCATGCACATACACATACACACGCACGCACGCACACACGCACACGCACACGCACACGCACACGCACACACACACAGCCCCGGGTCAACCTAGCGGCTACATTACCCACAACGCCCCTGGAGTGACATATTTGCCCCGTACAGCTCGTCTCGCTTTTTTGTCTCATTCCACCGATCAAAAACGTGGACAGCCCGGGTTGAGCCGGGGTTGAGTCGTGCGTTTGGTCCCTGCTCTGTTGAGGTTCTAGGGCTGTGGACCCGGTACCATACGGTGACGTGAAAACACTGCAGACGATTTTTTAACGATTGGTGAAATATGTCCTCTGCATTTGACCCATCCAGGCTTGTCCTTTCCTCCAGGGGGCAGGCCAGGAGCAGTGGTCGCTTTCTCGTACAGCGCCCGGGGACCAACTTCGGATGTTGTCGTCACTGGTCGGATGACGATGACGATCTGATCTTCTGCATGTTTTTAGTGGGGGGGTTATATACAGAGGAACCCCCTGGGGAAGCACGGGGAGAACATGCAAACTCCACACAGACAGAAAGGCCCTTACGACGAGATACCCCACCTGGGCAGTAGGCACTGAAGATATGGGGGGGAACACAACCACAGCGCCCACAGTGTCCCAGGCGAGAATCGAACTCAGGACCTTCTGACTGTGAGGCGACAGCTCTACCACTGAGCCACCGTGCCCCCACTGACTGATTGGTCAGGCAGAATCATGTTTACTGTAGGCATCTACTGTCAATGCTGGATACCAGTTTAGTTAGCTTACCTTCTCTTCTGTTATGTTATTTCCATCAGTCTTTTGTGTTCCCACTGAGCAAGAATACATCCAAAGAACGTCCTATGAACGTAATTTTTGGACGTCCAAAAGAGCTCCACCGAGGAGCCAGACTGGAAGTTTTTATGACGTCTTTTCATGACATCTTCTGAACCTCCAAAGTTTGACATCCATAGGATGTCATCAGAATTACTTCTTCTGAACGTCTAATATTAGACGTTCAGAGGATGTCTTCTTAGCGACGTCTTCTGAACGTCCAATGTTTGATGTCCAGAGGATGTCTTCTGAACGTCCAATGTTTGATGTCCAGAGGATGTCTTCTGAACAACGTCTTCTGAACGTCTTTGTTGGATGTCCTAAAGACGTTCAGAAGATACGTGCAAAGGATGTCTTCAGAACGTCTTTGTCAGACGTCTAAAATATGTTAAGCCATCGATAGTGAAGTCCTCTGTCGCCAGGCATTTTAATGAGTTGGGTCACGACGTGTGTTCCCTCAGGTTCCAGGGTATAGAACATGTAAGTCCACTGAAGAGGGGGGGTGACAGAGACAAGGCCCTGTTACAAAGAGAGGCATTTTGGATACATACCTTACAGACAGAACACCCCAAGGGCTTGAATGAAGAACTTTTGTTAGGTTGTTTTCTTTAGGGGGTGCATTTGGTGGATGTGCTGTGGGTTCACACATGATGCTCTTGCACTGTAATGCAGTGTGGGAGTGTCATGTGTGGACCTGCAGTATCTCTATCCAATGCATTCACTTGTATACATTTTATTATGTATTTTTCTAATTCTATTTTAATATTTTCTTACTGATTTTTTCTAATATGTTGACGTTCTATCCTTGCTTATATAACACAAGTGTGGCCATCCAGCCTCATTCTTCTCGTATGCAAAACATTGATGCATTCCTGCTGTGTAATATATACAGACTTATCTATACAAGTGTACTGTTTAAATTGTATCTTATCTTTTTTGATATTCTCTGATGTTTTTGATATTGTATTCTTTGATATTTTATGATGTGAGACATTTCCAGTACTTGATAATGTAATTGATTGTATTTCCGGTTTGACACTATCTATACGTCATGTCCGTCCACTATCAGCACAATGCTGAAGAAGGCTTACGCCGAAACGTTCATTGTCACTGCTGTTGCTGCTTGAAGGTATTAAAACAACCCAAAAGGATTTATTTTGAGTGCTGGTTTTTTGTCCTTCTAGACGTCTAAAATATGTCTACTGAGGAGCCAGAATGGACGTCTTTTTATGACGCCTTGTCAACGTCTGTTGTTGACGTCCTGAATACCTCTTTATAAAAGTTTAAAAATGAGTTCAAATGTGGTTATTTTTTGGACGTCTTGTAACGTGACACCTTTTAGACCTCCACATGTATACTGCTATCCAAGACAATCTATACAAAGTTGGCCTTACTTACAAATAACAATTTCTCAAACTATTTAATTATCACTTACATTTATTTGAACGTCATAATCCAGGACAGACAACAGTAATAGTAATAACATTAATATACACATATATACATATCAATATATTGCGATTTCCTACTTTTTCAACTGCAAATTATGTCCCCAAAGGAAAACTTTGTCAACATCTGGTTTATATAAGAACAATTTTCCAGTCTGTACATCTGACTTCAACCATTTTATTGCAGCAACATTGTCAAGTTGACAGACCAACAACTTTCATAAAGTCATGTCATAGTTGCATGCACTTGACAAACTGAACTGTTTGTTACAGTCTACTTACGGTCCACCTTAACTGGATGTGTGTGTGGACTACTGTACTTAGGTAGTTTTTGAACAATGCTACTTCACTTCACTTGCACAAAACATCTTGTGCAGCCCATTCAGTAACTGGGGAATTTGTAAATTACTGTTATGACAAAGCTGTTACTGTTAAAACAAAATGAAAATATGCTACAGTTTGTTTACTGCTGGCCTTGGAACTAAAGTTTATAAAAAAAATAAAAAAAATTGCAATAACCAAATATAGCCGCAAGCGGCGATGGGCGGGGTTCAAGCCTTGCGCTGATGACAAAGCTTCTGATTCTGACTAGGACATCCTCCTTGATATATCTGACAAGTTTTGCGATCATTGGACAAACAGGTGTGGAGTTACAGCCTTTTTTATGTTAGGCCACGCCCATTTCTGGCGTTTATGGCGCCCCCTTTTGGTCGAATTGCACAAAATTTTACACACATGGTCTAGGATGGTCTCTGAAGACCTCCTGCAAGTTTCGTGAAGATTCCTTAATCGGTCATGAAGTTATGACAATTTAGCTGTGAGGCCACGCCCTCTCACAACTTTAATGATTGATATCTCCGAAACGAAAGGAGATTTTCAAAAGCACGGTTGTAGAGCTTGCTCCAAAGATGCTTCCTGGCGATTCTAGTGCAAATCGGTCCAACGGTCTAGGAGGAGATGCAAAAAATGTGTTTTCCAAACTTTTCCAAATATCTCAAAAATTTTCCAGACGGACATTGAGGGTCCTTATGGCAAACTTGTAGAGCAGGTTCACCTGAACATCTGGAAAAAAAAAGTTTGAAAATCGGACCAACGGCGTGGAAGTTAAGGCCTTTAACGTAAAACCATCGATTATAGCGCCACCTTCAGGCCGATTCGAAAAATCTTTTTTGAGCAGCTACCTGCCAACAATATCTGTCATTGGGCCAAATCTCAGGTCTCTACCATTTACCAACTCACGGGAATTTGCATCGGGGCAGATGGAAAACGACAACGATAATAATAATAAACCGGCACAAAAACAATAGGGTTTCAGCCCCTTCAGGGCTTGAACCCCTAATTAGGAATGACCTCCCTTTCTGGCTGGTGCATGCTTGAGGTGCTCCGCAGCATGTTGGCGGATAACCTCCTCCGTTGCATCCTTATTCCATTTCAGTACAGCAGCTGCAAGAGTTGAAAAAGACAAAAATTTTAAATGTGCAATTTTAGTCTAATTCTCTTGTGCTCTGGCTTCTGGGTTGAAATAGGTATCGCTGTTATCTACTTGGAAGAAAGCAGAAGTTCAAATAATAAAAACAAACCCTAAAAACTACATCAGTGTATGTTTTCATTTTCATCTCTGTGGGCAGTGGTGGCCTAAAGGTAGGAAGCAAGCTTGTGACAAGAAGGTTGTAGGTTCAATACCAAAAGAGTGGGTGAAGTGAAAAGCAGCACTTGCCCCTCCCTCATTACCACCACTGAGGTGACCTTGAGCAAGGCCCTTAACTCTGACCGCTCCAGTGCAGCTGATCAGTGGCCAGCAGATCAGACTGTGGTTGCTGGTCAGCTTCCAGGTGTGAATGTGTGTAAGAATCTGAACAGGGTACTCCTGAAAAAGAGACCATTGCTCCCCCTGTATAACATAAAAAAGGTCACAATTTTCTTCCCCTATGCAACGTGAAATATGGGCTTACCTTTTAGTGCTCTGTAATGGTTGGTGGTCTCCAGACCCATCTTCTCTTTTTTCCCTTTCCCCTTCATATTGAAGTGGGCCATGAGGGAATTATTGAAGAGCCTGAAGAAAAATAAATGTGATTTACACAGAGGTGGGAGTAAGTCACACATATGCAAGTCACAAGCAAGTTTCAACCTTTAAGTCTCAAGCAAGTCTAAAGTTAATGTGAGAATCAAGCAAGCAAGTCCAAATCACTGCTCTATGTAAAGTCATTGTTCAAGCAGATGACAAGTCAAGCCACACTGTATGAAATTCTGACCCGTTTCCATATTTAAAGCTGCTGTAAGTGATTTCCTCATTTTGCATAGTTCCGGTGGCATTTTCAGCACTGCAGTTAGCAGTCCCCCGCCATCCTAGTGATAGCTGTCAGAATATTGAGCTGTTTTACACCTATTTCAACCAAAAATATCACAGCAGCTTTAACTCAGTTAAAACACAGTGGTCAGATGTCTGATGAGAGAGAATGCAGATGTCTCTGTGTGTGTGTGTGTGTGTGTGTGTGTGTGTGTGTGTGTGTGTGTGTGTGTGTGTGTGTGTGTGTGTGTGTGTGTGTGTGTGTGTGTGTGTGTGTGTGTGTGTGTGTGTGTGTGAGTGAGAGAGAGATTATTGAAAACAGTTAATGAAACATACCGGTCAAGGACTTTGTGGACACAGTCCTTTAGATCCTTCCCTCCAATTCGGGCAAGTTGCAGCACCTGTTAGAAAAGGTCCATTAAAAAACAATTTTCAGAATATTAAAGACCCCCTAAAGTCATGCTTCAAGATGTGTATAAAATACTTTGAATAATAATTTGTGTCTGATGGTTTTTCCCCACATAAAAGTTAAAACCCCTCCGCACCCTCTTCTCTACTGTCAAGAAACGAATCCAACCCCCCGGACAACACCACACTTTGCTCCCCTGATCTCAGCAATGCCTTCCTCCACTAACAAAATCTCCCAAATCAATAGCTACTGCCTCCATCACCAACTCCTCCACCCCCACCCCCACTATAATCTTCCCTTTGGCCGATTACACGCCCCCCTCTTCTCTGCAACATTAACCTGCAACATGCTCTTTAAATCCCGACTCAAAACCTACCTGTTATCCCAAGCTTACAACCTCCCCTACCCTTAACCACCTCTTCCTACCTCGCCACGGTGCCACACACATTTTCCACCTCCCTCTCTTCTGTCTGGCCACTGTCCCTCCCACACACTCCCTCCTTCCCCTCTGTTTCCATATATCCCTAATCGACGTGAGTTACTTGTATCTGTTGCCTGTTGTTATCTTGTTTTCTATGTACTCATACTGTGTCAGCATCTTAGGGTCATTGAAAAGCGCTTTATAAAATAAATGAATTATTATTCTTTATTATTAATTATCTTGTTAAAATCCTTAAAATGGCTTCCCCTCCCTCTTCTTCATTTAAAAATCCAAAGCAACCAATCAGGGTTATCTAGATTCTAGAACATAACTAGCCAATCACAGCATACAACACAGGCTTTTCAACACATTCTCACTCATTACAAAGTGACGACAAGGGTTCCTGACGATTAAAAATGTGTTGGGGCTTCAACTGCTGAATACTGGACAGGGATTGGCTCCAGGATTCGTGATGTCACGAATCTTGCCTGTTGAAAACGGCCTTGGCTGGGTTTCCCAAAAGCTTCTTAGCGCTAAGAAGCTTCTTAGACCCTTCTTAAGGCTCCACGGGAGGGGTCTAAGAAGCTTCTTAGTACTAAGATACTTTTGGAAAACCCGGGCCTTTTCAGTGAGCTCTGATAAACTTTCCACTTTCAGCAGGCGATTGTGGAAACAGCCTTCTAGTGTCAAACTTGGCACAGACATCATTCTGCACAGTGAAGCTCAGACATCTAACAAGAAGAAAAACAGATTTTTTACTTTAGGGGGGCTTTAAAAATGTACTTCTTCAATGCTATACTCCAGTAGGCCTATATACGCTCGTTCCCCATGAGTGCACTGGAGCAATGCATTTATCCATTAACCGAAAACATTTGGAACAAGTGCACTACTGTTATTACTTTCAGACTCTTGTTAATCCTACCAGGTTATTAAAAGTGTTGCTGTCCTCAAGGTGTAGCTCCTCTCTCTGGAAGTCCTCCATGGTGTCCAACCTCTCCACATGGGTGGCTGAAAGGGCAGGCGCACTTTGGCAAAGGTTTTTGATGTCTGTGTGCATGTCAAACAATTTCTCCAAGACTCTTTTCTGAAATTCTGAAATAAAAAAGAACACAAATGTTAGTGATGACTTTCTGTAATAGTCATTGAGGATGTTCGACTGAGTGTAAGTTCTGTATTTTACTAAGACCAAAACTGGCCTAACTTAGTAGCACAACGTTAATTGCTAATGTTCGCGCAGTTGGCCTGCCAAATTTGAGCCGAATCGCTACACCCCTACACACCTAAAAAAGTAGGAAAATAAAGAAATAAACACTGTTTTCTGCTGGATTGACCTATGACCTATGCCCTCTCCCGCCCCTACACACCCAGGACAGCCACCCCGACCTCCAGACTGCCTATAACCAGGCTAAGAGCCTCTCTCTGCCCTCGGGCTGGACCCAGGGGGCGGGCAACACCTTCCTTGGCCCCGCCCCATGGCGGGTGATGTTGGCCCTTGGCACAATACAATAATAACCTTAAATGGAAGTGGACGAGGCCAAGGGGCATCACCCCCCACCCTTCTGAGATCAATTTAGATAGTAAGTAGCTTAAATGGTATATATTTTGCAAAAGTGGCCCTGATGGCATGCTCCAAAATGGTTAATTGCTCATATCTCGCCATTGAAAAGCCGCATATACTTGAGACCACTTGCATTGGATTCCTTGTCTAATTTCACATATGAATAAGTGTCTAACTCAACTTTTTCCCAACTTCCACAATCCCATGGGTATCCTGTCAGACTATACAACCCTTACACCTTCCATCAGTTTGAAGCCCTCGCTACCAATTAACTCCCCCGGTGGGCGTGGCGCTCCAATTTTTTTGTATGTTGTGCGCACCCCATAGGGGAGTACACCTGACAAAAATGGGACCGATCGGACCCACCCCCTTGGCAGGGGGGAGGAGTCTTTGTTTTAAAAAGTTACATTATCACATGCTTATAACTCCTACGGAAATGGCCGAAACTGCCTCAAATTTTTTGTCTGAAATCATCTCCAGGGATATATTCAGCCCATAAAATTTTGTGTCCGAAATTTCTATGTCCAGATGGGTCGTAGTTTCACGTCCAGATACTGAATCTGATTCGCACATCAACACGTCCAAAAAAATCTCCTAACCAGAGATTCAAATATTGAACTACATTTCTATGTCCAAAAGGGGTAGTAGTTTGATGTCCAGATACTGAACCTGTTTTGCATGTCCACAGACATTCAAAATAATCTCCTAGCCAGATGTTCAAATATTGAACTGCATTTCTACATCCAAGAGGGGTCGGAATTTGACGTCCAGATACTGAACCTGATTTGCACGTCGAGCAGATGTCTAAAAAAATATCCTAGCCAGACGTTCAAATATTGAACTAAATTTCCACATCCAAAAGGGGTCATAGTTTGACGTCCAGATACTGCACCTGATTTGCACGTGGAGCAGAGGTCCAAAAAATGACGTTCAAATATTGAACTATATTTATACATCCAAGAGGAGTCGTAGTTTGACGTCCAGAGACTGAACCTGTTTTGCACGTGGAGCAGAGGTCCAAAATATGACGTACAAATATTAGACTACTTATTTAGGTCCAAGAGGGGTCGTACTTCGATAACCAGATAGTGAACCTGATCTGCACGTCGAGCATACGTCCAAAGAAATGACGTTCAAATATTAGACTTCATTCCTACATCCAACAGGGGTCATACTTTGACGTCCAGATACTGAACCTGATTTGCACATCAGTCGGACGTCCAAAGAAATGACGTTCAAATATTAGACTACATTTCCACATCCAAAAGGGGTCGTACTTTGACGTACATAAACTGAACCTGATTTGCACATCGAACAGACATACAAATAAGGTCCTGCACCGACCGACGCAATATAGACATGATATGCACGTCTGGTGGACGTCTCATGTTTGCTGGGTTGCTGCCTTCGGCGCTGGTGAAATAAAATCGATCTCCTTGCTCAGCTTTGACATGCGGTGGTTTTCAATTGTTTTGAGAGAGAGAAAAGTCCGCTCCTCGGGAAGCCCTTTGTAGTTGGCTCCGCTAGGCCGCAGGCGAAGCCGCGGCCTTACCTGTTGAGCTGCCGCTGGGGTTCTCCTTGTAGCGCCTCTCCCGTCCCCGCGCAGTGCATGCATGTGAGTTTGAGTAACAACAAAGTGATATCCATTCTCCTAGCCGATTGTCACATTTGCCAATGTACACTGTAGGTCATTTAGAGGCACCAGTATTTCATAATCAGTTTAAAAGTTCCGTGTATTGATTTAATTTTAACGTTATACTTATAGCCTACTTCGGCTATGGGCGGAGGGCAGATATGCGGTCGCTATGACGACCAGGTGTGGGCGGAGGCAAGTAAACTTGCTATGGAAACAGAGTCTATATCAAGTAGAGCCGAGTAATACCAGATCGAGTGGAGCTGTACTGTGCTGTTATATGTGGTGGAAATGAGCCAATAGAGAGAGAGAGCCCAGGCCCAGATTAGTTGCCAGAGCCATAGGGTGTTTCACACCTGCCTAGTCCGGTTCCTCGTTTTGGACCAGACGCAAAAATTGTTTTGTTTTCCAGCTGGTTCTGTTCACTTTCACACTTTCTCCCAGGATGGAAAGTATAAATTCCCAGTTATTTCTTTTTGGGTGAAATTATAATGTGTGTGTTAAGCAATGTTGTAGCCTACTTCATTTTGTCATCCCCCCGTCCCGTCGGTCAGGACCATTGTGCGTTGTATGCATGGTGTGTGTGTGTGTCCGTGTGTGTGTGTGCGTGTGAGAGAGACAGCGTGTCACAGCATACAGTGAATGCGCATCTGAAGTTCTGAACTTAGACGTGTCCGTCATTAGACCGCTCTGAAATCCCCAAATCTGAACTGATTGCTGTCATTCCACTTGCTCTGTATCCGCAAGATCCCAAGCGACATTTCCATGTGTTAAAGGCACTATGTGCGATTTTTTTGTCCACTAGATGTCGCCATTTCAAACCAAAACAAAGGGGTGTTACCAAAACATCTTGAACCCCACCCACCAGAGCGGAGCACTCCCCCATCCCCCCTCTCATACCCATCACCTCCCCCACCCCCCGTCTTGTAACAAGTTTGGGGGTGTTGTGTAGCTTCTGTTAGCCTCCTGGATAGCCAGCTAACATGACAGACTCAAACCACGGCAGTTGTGGGATTTCACACAGACTGTATATTTATTGTCGACCATATAAAGCCTGGTCTCTATGGCACTAATTCTCTACACACATACATGTAGAAGCTAGACATAGAGAACGCTAATTCACACACACCAAGTTGTCACAGAGTCTGACTTGCGTGTTGCATGGAGGCAGACTGGAGAAGAAGTGAGACGTAAAGTAAGTTGTTGCCGTAAAGACAATACAATAACAAGGAGCGCCACACAGTGGACCAACATGTAATTGCAACCAAAGTGACTGTTACAGTCTCATCACACCCCAACCAGAGACTGTACTACAAAGCAAGATTTAGGTTGATTCTGATAAGTTTGGGTTTAAACCTGGTTTAGCCGTACTACAAAGCAAGTTAACTTCTAACTTCAGTTATCGAGTAGAAAACCAGCGTCGTAGTATCGTTAAACTAGATAGCTTTGATCCTGTTCAGTCAAACCAGATCAAAGTGACAGATCGCGGATCTGTTAAGATAGCTTCGTAGTATAAGGCTCAGGTAACTGTAGTGAATACAGTAAACAATTGATGGAGAAATCAACCACTTTCTGGAGAATGTCTACTGCCGACATACTTTTTATTTTATTTTACTTTCTATTCTTTTTTCCACCCATAATAGTTTATATTGCACTTTCTCTATATTTTGTAAATAAAGAGATTTGCTGAAAAATGAAGTTGTGATATCTGCAATGAAACTCCAAATACACTATAGAGTGTATATACACACAAAACAAACTGTAGCTACACAGCCAGCCTATAAAGTTATGCAGTGGTTCTCAAACTAGTGCCCCGAGACCCCCGGTGGGGTGTCCCCAGCAAAAACGTGAACTAATTATTTTCAATAACACACCATCCATAAGCAACACATGGTTTGCATACTATCTGTAATCAAACACTCAATGCAAAAATCTTATCAGATGGGGGAAGCTGAGGCTAAATCTTATGAACTGGGGCCCATGGTCGAATTTGTGAGTTTAGGGGTCCTTGACTTGAAAAGGCTGGAGAACCACTGCAGTAATAAGTCTCTATGGTAAACAGTCACAATGAAAAGTACTGGCCAAAGATACAAGCATAAATTGTCCAAAATGTATTGGTGAAGACAGTTGGCAGACAGTCAACACTTACAAAAACATCAAAGATCTGAAACATACAGGTATGACTAACACAAAACTCAACGTGGCATGAAGAGATTTATATATAAAATATATAAAATATTATATATAAAAAAAAAGTTAGCAATGAGGTACAGTAGTCAGTAGATATAGCACTATGTGTGTTCGCCCTTGTGAAACTGGACAAGAAGAATTCTCACTAGAAAAAGAAAATACATAGCTGCAGTAGACATCAGTAGATCATATTTTCACAAGAAGTTTGCTGATGGAAAGGAAGATTTATTTTGCAGTTCTTACCTAATTGGCAGCATGAAAAAGGGACAAGCAAATGGGAATTGCCAAACTTATTAAAAAAAGTCAGCCTGAGCAGTAAACAGTGCAATTTAATATTCTTTGGAAAGTCTGCAAAGTGTCTTGTGGGTTCGAGGTGCTCTCACAGTCGGAGGTCAACAGAGATCCCATCAGCCCAGAAGCAGTGGGTGTGACAAGGAAATGCTGATCATCTCTCCTCCTGTGGCTCCTCCGGTTGAGTTGCACCTAGTAAATCAGACAATGACAATAGAATTTTGTTTAGTATGAGTCATTTCAATCATCTATTTCATCTAAAAGTAATCTAATCACATTTCCCTGGTATTTAGATCAAAGAGATATGTGTTTGCTAGTAGATTGTGAAGATAATCTAAAATAACATTTAAATTCTTGCATCCCAAAATAGGTATATGGGCTAGAGACTCTTGCAACAGAACAGATATTTACACAAAGAAACACACGCTAACGCAACACCCCCCACACACAGCCATGCTCACTCACCATGGGCGTCGCCAGCCCTGGGCTTCCGGGTCTAGAGCCCCGGATGTTTCTTTCCTAGCCCTGGAGGTTATGAACAGCCTCTCAAGTCAGTGCTTGCAGCGAAACCCCCCTCTTTCCCCCGTCGAATTGGTTTTTCCCATGATGACGCATCATGGAAGAAACCAACTCAGTCAGAGTGTACGAACCCCCCCAGTAACTCCTGTGAAGGTATTTTATTAAGGTACACGCTTCCTGTAAACCTAAATTCTGATGGTGCCGTTTTTGTATCATATGGTACTTTTATTTTGAAACTTAGAGCGGACGTAGTGATGTTAGCCAGTGTCAAATGAGCAGGAATTTCTGAGCAGGAATTTCTTACTTCCGGTCAGGATTTTTCAGAATAAAAGCGATCATTCAAACTCGATAAAATACACAAATTGAAGTTATATCACACAAATTGAATAAAAATACACATGGAAAAGGTTATATTCCATTTAGATCTATATATCCTTTGGTATTGTAGTACTAACTACTTCTATATTATAAGCTTGCTCCAATCAGTCAGAACACCATGAAAACGGTCCGATTTCAAATAAAGATTAAAAATCTAAAGTCAATTGTTCCAGGTCAAACTCACTTGATCCATGTAGAGGCATAGTCCATCTATCATAGGGAAGTCATCTTGAGGCTGGATGGGTGTCAATTTTTGTGTTTTGGACATGTATGTACAGTGTCAAGTGAGCATGCCCGCTCCCATTCCAAATAAAGATTAAAAATCTAAAGTCAATTGTTCCAGGTCAAACTCACTTGATCCATGTAGAGGCATAGTCCATCTATCATAGGGAAGTCATCTTGAGGCTGGATGGGTGTCAATTTTTGTGTATTGGACATGTATGTACAGTGTCAAGTGAGCATGCCCGCTCCCATTCAGAACACCATGAAAACGCTCCAATTCCAAATAAAGATTAAAAATCTAAAGTCAATTGTTCCAGGTCAAACTCACTTGATCCATGTAGAGGCATAGTCCATCTATCATAGGGAAGTCATCTTGAGGCTGGATGGGTGTCAATTTTTGTGTTTTGGACATGTATGTACAGTGTCAAGTGAGCATGCCCGCTCCCATTCAGAACACCATGAAAACACTCCGATTCCAAATAAAGATTAAAAATCTAAAGTCAATTGTTCCAGGTCAAACTCACTTGATCCATGTAGAGGCATAGTCCATCTATCATAGGGAAGTCATCTTGAGGCTGGATGGGTGTAAATTTCTGTGTTTTGGACATGTACTGTATGTACAGTGTCAAGTGAGCATGCCCGCTCCCATTCAGAACACCATGAAAACGCTCCGATTCCAAATAAAGATTAAAAATCTAAAGTCAATTGTTCCAGGTCAAACTCACTTGATCCATGTAGAGGCATAGTCCATCTATCATAGGGAAGTCATCTTGAGGCTGGATGGGTGTCAAGTTTTGTGTTTTGGACATGTATGTACAGTGTCAAGTGAGCATGCCCGCTCCCATTCAGAACACCATGAAAACGCTCCGATTCCAAATAAAGATTAAAAATCTAAAGTCAATTGTTCCAGGTCAAACTCACTTGATCCATGTAGCGGCATAGTCCATCTATCATAGGGAAGTCATCTTGAGGCTGGATGGGTGTCAATTTTTGTGTTTTGGACATGTATGTACAGTGTCAAGTGAGCATGCCCGCTCCCATTCAGAACACCATGAAAACGCTCAGATTCCAAATAAAGATTAAAAATCTAAAGTCAATTGTTCCAGGTCAAACTCACTTGATCCATGTAGAGGCATAGTCCATCTATCATAGGGAAGTCATCTTGAGGCTGGATGGGTGTCATTTTTTGTGTTTTGGACATGTATGTACAGTGTCAAGTGAGCAGGAATTTTCTAGCTGCCCGCTCCCATTCAGAACACCATGAAAACGCTCCGATTCCAAATAAAGATTAAAAATCTAAAGTCAATTGTTCCAGGTCAAACTCACTTGATCCATGTAGAGGCATAGTCCATCTATCATAGGGAAGTCATCTTGAGGCTGGATGGGTGTCAATTTTTGTGCCATGTGCACCTATGTGCAGTGAATATGCCACTGTCTCTGACTTGTCTGATCACTCTACTGCCTTAGTAGTTAGCTCTTTCTCTGGGCCGGCTAGCTTGCTCCCTCTAGACGCGGGGCAGCTCTGTCGTCTGGGAGATGTGAGAGCCATCTTGGCCTCACTCAGTCAGGGGTGCCTCCCTAAAGCAAGGCTGAAACATTGTCTTTTAATAGATCAAAACTAGCTCCTGTTAGCTTGTCCACTCCTTGTGAACACTGTCCTTCGCCACCGGCAACACTTCCCTGGATGCAAGTGTAACAGGGTAAACCTGTGGTACTGGTATCAGCTCATTATACTTGCCTTCACGTTGGGTGTCATTGATTTTGGGTGTGTTTTGGTTTGCAGTGACTTGGTGGGGTGTGTGAACTTGACTTTGGACTTTACTTTGGCTCTGGTGTGATTGGGAGTAATTGAAGGCAGGTGTGTCTGGGTGTGCCTCCACTCACTGGTCTATAAATAGCCACACGCAGCAAATGCTTGTCACTCATTATTCTGTTTGTGTCCTGTGTGCAGGTATGGTGTTCAGCTTTATTGTAATGTAATGTTGTGCTCGACTATTCTTCTCCTGTGTGCTCTTGACTTATTATTCTGTTGGTGCTCTCGACTCATTATTCTGTTTGTGTCCTGTGTGCAGGCCAGGGTACATTGTGGAGCGTTGCTGAAGTGTTGGACTGGAGTTGGGTGTAGTCGAGGCTGAAGAGCATTGCCAGCCACCACCCTGAACTGAATCGAACTCAACCAACACGCAGCGCTGACCCTGGGCCTTGAGGAATCTATACAAGCAGTAGGATCTGGACCTTTGTTTCCCACCCCGCCTCAACTGCACTGCTGCCCTGCCCTGAGCCCATAGACTCTTTGGGACTTTAATCTTTTTGACCATTTTTAGATAAATAAATAATTGAACGTTCCTCTGTCTGGTTGTTCTTTGCCCCTGTTGATGCTGGTTGGTCAGATCCAGAGCCTGTTACAATTGGCGTTGTCGGCAGGATCTGACAGCCAGAGTCTTTAGTGGGCAAGGGCAACATGACTGATCTGAATGACGCACAGCCTGGCACAAGTAGTGCAGTGCTGAGACCAGTGGGCATGTTCCCTATGCTCAACATGGCTACTACTAAATTTAAAGGGAGGGACTCAGATATTGGCCTAGGAGAATGGAAAAGTAACCTTCAAACAACATTTGTTTTGCAAGGTATCCCTGCAGAATTTAGAGCTGAATTGACACTGTGCTGCTTAGAGGGCAAAGCAAAAAGGGAGATTTTAATTCTACCATCAGAGAAGCGCAACACTGCTGATTTAATTTTTAGTGAACTAGAAAAGTTATATGGGGACAAAACCAGTGCCTCGGTCCTGCGCTCTCAATTTTTTAATGCCCGTCAAGAACCTCAGGAAGACATCAGCTCGTTTGCACTCAGATTACAAGAACATTTTCTTCGACTAAAGCGGAAGGATTCAAGAGGAATTAATGATGACAATATTCTGCTCAGAGACCATCTCATTGAAGGACTGAGAGATGCTGCAATCAGAGGTGAATTTAGAACCAAGATTTTACTGGATGACCAATTGACATTCGAGACGGTTAAAGCGGAGCTCATCTTAAGAGAACATGCTTATGGAGAAGCAGTAGAGCAACTCCAGTGCTTTGCCACTAGAGGGGAGCGATATGCTAATCACCGTAATGTTAACGATCTGGAACAGATTAAGTCTGAGTTAAGAGATGAAATGAACAAACACATGACAACACAGTTCAACGAATTATCTCAGTCTCTAATTAAGGAGATTAGGTCAGAACTACATCAAACTACTCCAAAACAATCTGATTGGAACCAGCAATACCGACCCCTGTCCAGGGGGGGGAGTAGGCCCCGGACCAATTCAAACAGGTATGATCAACAGGGCACCCCCATTTGCAACAATTGCTCCCAGCCAGGCCATATAGCTCGCTTTTGTCAAGGGAGAGCCAGGTCGGCATCTTTAAACTGAAACACACCACTGTGGCGGCCCAGACGGTGGGATGTTTAGATGCCAATGGGCCTCAAACTGAAGATATGGGAAAATTGATTGGAAGAGTCCCTAAAGTTGATATCTGCCTTGACCACGCTCCACTACAATGTATTCTTGATACTGGATCAAATGTGTCCCTGATGAGAAACAGCTATTTTTTGAAACACTTTGGCAATAATGGCATGATGTTAAAGGACGCCAGTAGTTGGCTGGCACTCGAGGCTGCTAATGGATTTGCTATTCCATGCCTGGGCTATGTATTATTGCATGTTAAAGTGGGGCAAGTGGAACTCCCTGAATGTGGCTTTTTGGTGACTAAAGACCACTGCTTGACTGACTCTGAAGGCGTTCTTGGTATGAACATTATTTCACGCTGCTATGGAGAGGTGGGTCAGCAAAAGCCCTTACCCCACCTCTCCACTAGTGAGTTTCAACAGAGAGCCTGGGCCATGGCTTTCAAGATTTGTGCCAGACAGGCACATTTCGCAGCCCCGGATGGGTCTATTGGATACGTGCGCACCATAAACCGCTATCCCATACAGGTTCCTGCTCGGAGCGAGCTGTTGGTGTGGGGCCGCACCAAGTCTGGAGTAAATGGCAAGGACTATCAATGCCTGGTGGAACCTCTAGAGGTGGGTGAAGTCTTAATTGCTCGAACTTTATCCACAGTCCAAGGGGGGAAGGTCCTAATGAGAATTCAAAATATCAATGACTCACCATTGTACCTTTACAGACATCAGAAGTTAGCTAAGACTTTTTTCATTGATCCAGGAGATGTCATACAAGAGAAAGATGTGAGTATGACCCGTGTTGGTGTAAACACTGTTCGAGTGGGTATGGGCCAAAGTCAACCCCAAAGTCAACCCCAGTCGGATGAACAGTGTGTTTTTCCTGATGTAATGGGTCCCCATCTGTCCCCAGAGGAGCGAGAGAAATTGCAGGCTTTGCTGTGTAGACACAAAGGAGCTTTTGCTGCGCATGAAGAGGACTATGGGTTGACGAACACCATACAACATGTGATCCCCACAGGCAACGCCCCACCTGTGCGGGAGCGCTACAGACAGATTCCACCAAAAATGTACCAAGAAGTGAAGAGCTTGATTCAAGGTATGTTGGACTCTAACATCATTACACCTAGCTCCAGTCCGTGGGCTTCCCCAATTGTGCTAGTTCGCAAGGACGGGACACCTAGATTTTGTGTGGATTATCGCAAACTCAATTCAGTGACTCACAAAGATGCGTACCCACTCCCACGAATAGAAGAATCATTGGCTAGCCTCGGCAATGCAAAATATTTCTCCACACTTGACCTTGCAAGCGGATATTGGCAGGTGGGAGTCTCCGCTGCAGACAGAAAGAAAACTGCCTTCACTACACCTATGGGTCTATTTGAATTCACTAGAATGCCCTTTGGTTTGTCAAATGCACCAGCTACATTTCAAAGATTGATGCATACATGTCTGGGCGAACAGAATCTACAGTCTTTGCTGATTTATCTTGACGATATAATAATATACTCGCCAGATTTTGAAACTCATCTGGGCCATTTGGATACAGTGCTTAACAAATTGGCTGAACATGGCCTGAAATTGAAGCCCAATAAGTGTTTCCTTTTGAAACAGGAAGTGCAATATTTGGGACATCGGGTTTCAGCAAGAGGAGTTGCCCCGGACCCGGATAAGATCACATGTATCAAGGATTGGCCTGTGCCAACAACGACCAAACAACTGCAGTCGTTTCTAGGTTTGGCAGGCTATTACCGCAGATTTGTGAAGGACTTTTCAAAAATAGCAAGCCCATTAAATCAAATGCTGGGAGCAGCCCAGGATCCAAGGGAGAGTTTGTTTCATACTAAATGGAACCAAGTATGTGATGATGCCTTCAATGCCCTAAAAATGGCCCTTACCTCAGCACCAATCTTGGGTTTTGCTGATTTTAACCTCCCTTTCGTTCTGTACACAGATGCCAGCAACCAAGGCTTAGGAGCTGTACTGGCCCAAGTTCAGGACGGGAGAGAGAGGGTAATAGCTTTTGCTAGCCGGAGTCTAAGCCCCACAGAGAAAAATGATGAAAATTACAGCTCCTTTAAACTTGAATTTTTGGCTCTGACCTGGGCCGTGACCAAAAAGTTTGCAGAGTATTTACACTGTGCTCCTTTTGTTGTGTATACGGATAATAATCCCTTAGTGCACTTGAGCTCAGCTAAACTTGGGTGTTTGGAGCAAAGATGGGCAGCACGCCTGGCAAGTTTCCAATTTGAGATAAAGTATCGTCCAGGACGTATTAACCAGAGTGCAGATGCGTTATCCCGATTTCCACCAGATGCAGCAACCTGGGATGCAGAGGAAGATAGGGAAGGGGTGGAAATCCCCTCCTTCACACACGTCGGAGCACTTGTGGCTAGAGCAATGTGCGTGGGAGCAGGAAAGGTCAACCAGGAAAAGGTCCCTAAAGTAGTAGTTGGTGTGCCCCTGTACCCTGAGCGTATGTCATCCCAGTGGTCTAGCCTTCAGGCGGAAGATCCAACGTTGAGGAAAGTGTGCTGGTATCTAAAAAGGGGTTATCGGCCAAACAAGCAGGAGAGACAACTTGAGTCCAAACCGGTTCTACGTAGTCTGCGACACTGGGAACGACTCTCCCTGATGGAAGGAGTGCTGTGCCGTACAGTAAGGGACCCCAAGGAAGTCGACCCTTTGATTCAACTCATGGTCCCGGAGGGTGAGCAACAGCTTGTATGGCAGCTATATCATGATCATGCAGGTCACTGGGGCCCAGAAAAGACAATATCCCTAATCCAAAAAAGATTTTTTTGGCCTAATTTAAGTACCGATATTACCAACTGGTGTGCCCAATGCCATAACTGTGTCTTGCGCAAAGCTGCTACTGCTAAACCAGCCCCTTTGATCCCCATTCAGACATCTGCCCCCATGGAACTGTTGTCTGCAGACTTTCTGTCCATAGGTCATCCAGAAGACCCCTATCATAATGTGCTGGTAATGGTAGACCATTTCTCCAAATTTGCCTGGGCAGCAGTCACCAAAGACCAAACAGCAGTAACAACAGCTAAGGTACTATGGAACAAGGTAATTCAACCCTTTGGTGTGCCTAAACGATTTATGTCTGACCAGGGCCCGAACTTTGAATCCCAACTGATGCATGAACTGTGTGAGTTGTATGGCCTGAGGAAAAGCCACACTACGCCCTATCATCCAGCCGGAAATGGAGCATGTGAGAGACTAAACCGGACTCTTTTGGGGTTGCTGGGCACATTGGGTGAAGAAAGAAGAAACTGGCAGGAGCACCTGCCTGAGATGATTCAGGTATATAATAATACTGTACACAGTTCAACAGGATATTCACCACATTATCTCATGTTTGGAAGGCATGGATTTCTCCCACAGGACCGTTTGATGGGCCTCACAGACAATTTGGGCTGTTCCTCCACCGACAACTGGGTGAAGTGCCATCAGAAACGACTGCAGTATGCCTTTGAGAAAGCCAGGCAACACAAAGACTCAGAAATGTCCAGACAAAAACAACATTATGACCGGAAGGCCGAGGCCTCCCCACTGCCCCCTGGAGAGAGAGTATTGCTTCAGGATATGAGAGCAAAGGCCAGAGGTAAGCTTGCTGATAGATGGGAACAGCAGCCTTACCTTGTAGTGAAGCAACCTGACCCTGAACTACCAGTGTACGTTATAAGGAAAGAATCAGGCAACCTTGAAAAAGTGGTGCATCGCAACCTATTGAGGCCCTGTTCACTGCCACTGCAGCAAGGTGCACAGAGCATTAGACCGCTCATGGATACCCCCACCCAGAAGGCCCCAAAGACTTCCGTAACTTTTCCACAGACATGCAGAGCTCCTGTGGATCCGCCCTGGGTCGGGTTTTGGGTCCCTACCGGAGCTGTTCCAGAAGTTGGACCGGAGGCAGGAGAGAGGAGTCGCACCCCCTCGGAGGCCAGCCCCAGACGGTCGATAAGGACGAACCGAGGACAGCCGCCACCGAGATATCGAGACCTACACCAGTGACCTTGCCGCTGCCGTGACATCAGTGTGGCCATTGGGACAATGACCGTTTCAGCAGGGAGGGGTGTAACAGGGTAAACCTGTGGTACTGGTATCAGCTCATTATACTTGCCTTCACGTTGGGTGTCATTGATTTTGGGTGTGTTTTGGTTTGCAGTGACTTGGTGGGGTGTGTGAACTTGACTTTGGACTTTACTTTGGCTCTGGTGTGATTGGGAGTAATTGAAGGCAGGTGTGTCTGGGTGTGCCTCCACTCACTGGTCTATAAATAGCCACACGCAGCAAATGCTTGTCACTCATTATTCTGTTTGTGTCCTGTGTGCAGGTATGGTGTTCAGCTTTATTGTAATGTAATGTTGTGCTCGACTATTCTTCTCCTGTGTGCTCTTGACTTATTATTCTGTTGGTGCTCTCGACTCATTATTCTGTTTGTGTCCTGTGTGCAGGCCAGGGTACATTGTGGAGCGTTGCTGAAGTGTTGGACTGGAGTTGGGTGTAGTCGAGGCTGAAGAGCATTGCCAGCCACCACCCTGAACTGAATCGAACTCAACCAACACGCAGCGCTGACCCTGGGCCTTGAGGAATCTATACAAGCAGTAGGATCTGGACCTTTGTTTCCCACCCCGCCTCAACTGCACTGCTGCCCTGCCCTGAGCCCATAGACTCTTTGGGACTTGAATCTTTTTGACCATTTTTAGATAAATAAATAATTGAACGTTCCTCTTGGTTGTTCTTTGCCCCTGTTGATGCTGGTTGGTCAGATCCAGAGCCTGTTACACAAGAGAGACCAAGGTTGCCCTGTGAAGTCCTCTTAAAGGCACAGCATCATAATTTCCCCACGCAATTAAACGACATTCAACAATCAAACCGCCAGAAATACATAGGTAAACATGAACATATTTGAGTTGAGGGGATCCATGCCTACTCTCTCCTAACGAACCTGTAACAGTAGCTTTACTTGGCCAAACAAAGCGACTCAGTTATATTTAGAATCAGGAGATAACATTTCACTCACACACACAAAAATAAAATAAAAAAATTAATTGTAACACTTATTTTTGTCTGAGTGAAATATTATCAGGGGGGGGGGGATAGGGCCCCTGGGAGTGTTAATCTGGCCTTGAGCAGAGGAGCGACGGTTGGCTGCCTCTGGGCGGAGCCTCCTCCTCCCTCCCTAAGGCAGAGAGCTGATTGCCGGTCTTGAAGCTGCGACGAGCCGCGTAAATAACGATATTCCTGGAATGCGGGTGTTAGAGAATGGAATTACAACAGCGGGTTAAAGAGCCAGTTACATGTCCTTTGCATTCTACATTAAATGAAACTGTACATTTTATTTTGTATGTTACATTGACCATGTACCATAAAACTTCAAATAAACCGCAAGTCCCAAATAGACGCCGGCCCCTTATAGACGCCGGTTCTGGCTACATGTTTTGGTAAAGCCGGTCCCAAATAGACGCCGGGTACATTTTTTCATTTCATTTCCATTACGGTATGTTTTTGTGTTGCGCTCAGACTGAATTCACAGTCACTTACAGTAATAACTTGTGTGTTTTTGGCGGAAGTCAGCCATCGGATGCAACGTGCCATCCCTCCAGGACCTGCATGCAGCCAGGACACTGAAGTGGTCTCGCAAGATCATGGCTGACCCCTCCCACCCTGGCCACAAACTCTTTAAGACACTCCCCCACGGCAAGAGACTGAGGTCTGCCAAGACCAGAACCACTCGCCACAAGAACAGCTTCTTCCCAACCGCCATCAGCCCCACCAACAAGGCCCGGAAACCCCTTCCACCAAGGACCTCACCAACAACACCCCCCCCCCCCCACACACACACACACACACACACACACACACAAAAACTCACTACCTCCTCCTAAACTCAGCTGAACTCCCCCCCCCATAAAACTAACTCATATCTAATTTAATGCCTGTTTAACTGGGACTGTAAATTCATGTAAATTCCCTGCACATGTAGGCCCCTATCGTTGCATCGGCGCAGTTTCTAGGCCGAGCGGCAGGCGCAGATCAAAGCAGTGGGCGTGGAAAGGCGCACTTGATATCGTCGTGCTGGCGCTAGATGCAGCCCAAAGCATTACAACCACGCCTTTTAGGCGTAAAATTATGCACCGTCATGCTCATTGGATAAGTGCAATAAACGAATCGCACGCTTGCCTTTTTAGCTCCAATTCCAGTGATCCCGCAAAACCAGACGAAAGCCAAACGCTCTGCCCCCCCCCCCCCCCCCCCTCCCTTCATCCAGCCTGTCTGTCTGCATTATAGGCTATTATTCCATATTATTATGCTTCTCAAACCAATCTAACTGCAGTTTCAATACTGCAAGCATGTAAATACGCTACACTATAGCAAGATCAAAGTGAAAATAATGTTCTATGCATCAGCTAGAAAAATATAGCCTATTAGATTGGTGAAAGTTTGTCCAGAAAGATATCATTTTCTCTCGCCTGCTGCAGGAAGGATGATGCACATAAATATACCCTACATTATGTCAAGTCATTGCATAAATGTGTTTTTATTGTAAAACTAAATGTGAAATAGGGCCAAGTTATTGGACGGACATCACAGTATAGCAGATGCCATTAGAAGCGCGTTCCGAAGCGCGTTCCGCTGTTACTTCTCTAAATCACGTTAACTCGACAAGGGGTATATATATGCCCAGGAGGACATATATGTTTCACATAGGGTGGTGTTTTCATTTCGAGGTTTTATTTGGTCCAATATTGAAATGTTGACAATGGCAGGCTGTGTTACCATTACACATTAATTTAGAACTACCTTTTATATCTATTTTGGCTCATTTGGTGGCTATTTAGTAGCGAAATGAAGAAACACAATGCATGCTGGGAACTCAGAGAGAGAGAGAGAAGGGTGACAGAGAAGAAGCAGTGAAGGCAAAGAATAGGCCTGCTTTTGAAAAGCGCAAAGCGCTAAATGTAGGCCAGCTCCCAAGATATGACTAGGCTGGTATTTAGCGCCGACACGCCCACTTTGGGACTGCGCCACGCCCATTCGGCCTAAAGCGCATTTGGCAGCCTAAAGCCTATTGCTATCTTGCCGAAACAGGCGCAAGGCACGTTTTTTTGCGGTTAAGGCCCGTAATAGCGCCGATGGCCTGTGGGAGAATAGAGCCCGTAATGCCTATTTAACTTAGACTGTAAATTTCATGTACATTAAATGTAAACTCTTATTTAACTCCGACTGTAAATTCATGTAAATCCACTGCCTATCCACTCATGTACATATTGTATTTTACTCGATTTGATTGCACTTGCAACTTTGTGATTGTTTCTAGTTATCTTCCTACTTCTTATCTCTGTATATTGATGTGACCGCTACACTGCATACAGACATTAAGACAAATTCCTCGTATGTAACTTGCATACTGTGGCAATAAAAGTGATTCTGATTCTGAAAGGTGATTCTGATCTTGTTGGCATGTTTCAGGTATGCATACCGCATTGTTTGATGCTACTGTAGTGTACGGACGGAGTACGGACGAAGTCAATGTGTTAAACTTAGACTGGAGATGCTGTCTGGTTTCCATAAGGGACCGTTCGTTATTTAGAAGGGGGGGTCACTGGAGGGATTTGGTGTGCTCTGAAATAAAAAGCTGTGCCCCTTCTCTGATCAAAATATATTTTTCCTTGACCCTCCCAAAGTGATTTGAAAAATATGATTGACCCTCCCCAAACAATATTGTGGCGAGCTTGCATGGAAGAATGCAGACTGACACAGAGATCTTACTTTTAACCACTCCTGCGCCTCATACACCGCGTGACAGCAGAAGGTGCTATTTATTCCACATCGGAATCATTCAACATTTGCAGAAACTCCGGCCAGAGGTGATCGAACACACTAACAGTCTCAGTCGGAGTGGCTACATTGATAGTAAAACTAAACATTATCCTGGCCACACAAACATTGCCATTACCACATAATGCAATCAAAACATGAGCACAACATCACTAAACCACGTTTTTAACTGTAACAGTAACTCCCATAATCCTTTGCGCTTCTTAGAGCAGAACTGTCACCAATCCGAGCGACCGCCTCCGGTCGCTACATAATGCTATTTTCATTGTGAAACAATCTTCAGTCTGTGTATATCAATATTTGTGTTTAAATAGCGGTCAATGACTGATGGAAAAAAAGTTCGCCGGTTCTATTATTGTGCGTAATTGCGCGGAGCCGCGGACTCTCCACTCTCTGTCCCCCCTCTCTCTCTCTCACTCCCTTGCGCATCAGACAGCAGACAGCACAAAGCCACACATGTGAAATCTCCCAGCATGCATTGGGCTAATACATTTCGATAATAAATAGCATCCAAATTAGCCTAAATAGATAGATAGAAATAATGTGTAATGTTAACACAACATGCAATTGTAGAACATTTCAATATTGGACAAAATAAAATCTCGAAATCAAAACACAACCCTATGTGAAACATATATGTCATCCTGGTGGTATAAATATCCCTCGCAGACTTAACATAATTTAGGAGATGAGGCTGCGATAGAGCCCACATATATTTTGTGATGCCATGTCTGTTTGTTTGCTCGACTTTGTTCCAGTGGGTTATTCGCGCTGGAAATGTACTTCCATATTATCACCAGCAAAGCGCCACTGATTCACCAGATACTGTAGGCCTACACGCCTACTGTCTGGATAGGCCAAGCACAAAGATTGACAGATAGGACTGCCAAAGAGAAACAATGCACCGGGACATACCAAACAGTTTGGACAGGAGGGGTGTAAATGAAGCAACTCAGTAGTTGTTGAAGTCCGAAAAGCAAACATTACAAAAAAATAAAAGTTTATGTAATGTAATGTAATGTAATGTAATGTAATGTAATTTTATTCAGTCATCATAAATAACAAAATCACAGTATAAACAAAATCAAATCAACCAGAGACTGAACAGGCTCAGGCAGAAGCAAAATGCTTATATTAAGCCTGACCTAATTTCTACTCAATTAAGCTTTCCTCCAACATAAAATAAAAAACAGAAAAGTAAATTTGCAACAGTCAATGTTTACAACACAGAATATATATATATATATATATTTTTTTTAAACAGCATCAGAAAATGTATTCACACTTATAACCTTCAAAAATAGCTTCAGAAACCATTTTTTTGAAAACCAAAAGCGAATTACACATCTTCAAATTTATATGTGCATCATTCCAAACTTTCACCCCAACAATGGAAACACATCTCCTTTTAATCTCTTTTTTAGCTTTTTGCACATTAAACTTGCACACACCTCTTAGATCGTACTTGCTGTCCCGTATTGAAAATAACTTTTGCACAGAGAATGGGAGTGACTTTGATTTTGCTTTAAACATTATTTGCATTATCTTATAATAGAACAAGTCATTAAATTTCATAACATGGGAATTTAGAAACAGTGGATTTGTGTGAGCATAGTAATCCTTTTTATTAATGATACGTATGGCTCGTTTTTGTAGAACAACTATTGAATTTAGAGTTGTTTTAAAGGTTGATCCCCAGAGTTCTACACAATAAGACATGTAAGGTAAAATGAGTGAACAATAAATGATATGCAAGGCCTTATAATTCAATACATCTCTAAATTTATACAGGATTGCTAGTGACTTTGAAATTTTCCCTTTGATATAATCTACATGTTGTTTCCATGACAGTTTATGATCAATCACAACCCCAAGGAATTTGGTCTCAAATACTCTTTCAATGTCAATATTACAGATTTTTAATTCAATATCATCATCAATTCCTTTCTGATTCCCAAACACCATATACTTAGTTTTCTTAATATTCAGTGATAGTTTATTGACATCAAACCAAGTTTTGAGGTTTTCCAACTCCCGTTCAACATCACTCAAAAGTTCATTTAAATTTTTACCAGAACAAAATAAATTTGTATCGTCTGCAAAAATGACAAACTTTAACAAATCTGTAACTTTGCAAATATCATTGATATATAAAATAAACAGTTTTGGACCAATCACTGATCCCTGTGGAACCCCACAGGTGATGTCCCTCAATGCTGACACAGTATCTTTAATTTGTACACATTGCTGCCTACCTTCTAAGTAGCTTTTCAGCCAAGAATTTACAACACCACGCATCCCATACTTCTACAATTTCCTCAACAATATCCTATGATCTATGGTGTCAAAAGCCTTCTGTAAGTCAACATAAATGCCAATGGAATATTCATCATTTTCCCTTGCCTTTGCAATTTCTTCAACCATCTGCATTACTGCGTAGGTAGTGGTTCTGTTTTCCCGAAATCCATACTGATTTTCATCTAATAATTTGTTTTTACTGATAAAGGAATCCAACTGTTTCACAAATAATTTCTCTATTATTTTGGAAAATTGAGGAAGAAGAGATACAGGTCTGTAGTTGTCCATGCGGTGCTTGTCCCCATTTTTAAATATTGGAATTACTTTTGCTAGCTTCATGCTATTGGGAAATATTCCCTTTTGAAAAGAGAGATTACATATATAGGTCAGGGGTCTTATAATAGAATATATAACTTCTTTAATAATTACCATGTCAATGGAATTTATGTCAATTGATCTTTTGTTTTTAAATTTTCTTACAGTTTCAATGACATCACTTTCAGTAACCCCGCAGATAAACATTGAAGTAATATTACTATTTATCAAATCATTAAACCCATCTTTTTTGTCATCAGGGACAACAATCTTATTGGCCAAAGTGGTGCCAACACCTACAAAGTAATCATTAAACTCTTCAACAACATTTTCTAAGTTGTCCACTGTAGTGTTAGATCCATTTAAAAAATAATTAGGAAGTTCAGATATATTGCACCTATTTTTAATAATACTGTTTATTACTTTCCAGGTCATTTGGATATTGTTTTTACTGTCTTCCAATATTTTACTGTAAAATTCCTTCTTCTGTAACCTCATTATATTAATCAGTTTATTTTTATACAACTTATATTTTTCTTCACTTTCACCAGTCCTCAATTGTAGAAATTTCTTATACAATAGATTTTTTCTTTTGCATGCCCTTTGTAGCCCTTTAGTCATCCATGGCTTTTCTTTATATTTATCTTTCGCCCAGCACTCTCTAATGGGACAATGTTTATTATATAATTGTAAGAATATAAACAAAAAGGCCTCATAGGCCTGATTTGGATCATCCACATACACCTCATCCCAATGACAATTTATAAGTTCCTTCTTTAAAGCCTCAATCCTATCAGGGGTTCTTAATCTAACTAATTTGCAAGAAGGCACACTTTCAGTAACTGAACGTTTAACATTCAAATTATGTACGATTACAAAAATAGGAAGATGATCACTGATATCACATAATAGCAGTCCACTTGTCGCTTTAAAATAACCATTTGTAAAAATGTTATCAATAAGTGTGGCACTTTCTTTAGTTATTCTACTTGGTTTATCAATCAGGGGCCAAAGACCTAGACTAAACATTGCATTACAAAAGTTTGATGTGAGTTTATGTTCATTCCATTTTATCAAATCGATATTGAAGTCACCACAAACAAACAGTAATTTTTTATCACATAGCTTCCCCAAAATATCAACGGCAGTATTCATAAATGTCTCAATGCAGGAACCAGGCGCTCTATATATGCAACTCAAAAATATACTTTTAAATTGAGTAGAATAGATTTCAATTGTCAGGCTCTCCATGATGTCATTAATAACAGTACTATCAATTTTCTTACACTGAAAATCTTTCTCTACGTAGAATGCAACACCACCTCCCCTTTTGTTTTTTCGATTTACACAGAAATTGTTATACCCTTCTAACACAACATAACATATATTTTTATCGAATCAAAATTGTATACCCCTCCCCTGGACTCAAATTAAAGACAAGAATTTAAAACAAGATGACCCTCCCCTATTTTCCTCCAGTGGACCCTTCCCTAAATAACGAACGGTCCCTAAGGACATGGGAGCAGTGGAGAAGTTACCGGTAACGTTAGTGTTGGGCATTGTAAAAGTGCATTTCTCTCAGCAGAACAGCGATCATAAATGCAGTATGGATTATATCAGACATGTATTGGAAACATTTGGTAAGTCTGCTTGTTGCACAACACTGTATTGTCTGATAGTGGTGCTTGGTTAGCTTGATTAGCTAACATTAGCTGCTGACTGCAAATACTAACATTACTACTGGTATAACCATTGACTGTATATATTATCTGGACGAACTGAGCTCATTGGATTTTACATATTGTTTGATTCCGTTTGATTGGATTTGGATGAATGGATTTTCCTGGAATATTGTGGGATATCTGTTCAAATCTGGAGCCGCGAATACAGGAAGGGGCGTGAGCATGGACTGTCCCCGCTAGCTTACACTTGCTAACGAATGTTGCTAACGTTAGTTGCCTATGCTAGCTGTTGCTTGGGTAACTTTTAGCCTCAAGAAAAAGCCAGAGAGTATTATTTCCTCCAGACCTCGCGTCACCAGCCTGCCGCTTGACATCTTCCTATCTTCCACAAAATCGAGGTAATCTTATTTTCTAATGTAATAGCATAGCATGACATTAACGCTACATGTCCATTTGTCATTACAAGAGGACTAACGTTAGAGTAGCAGAAGTTACCGTGTTAATGTTAAACATTATTGCATGCTGCACAGATTTGGACAGACGGATAACAAAGGCAGTTCTGTTTACCTACCTCTTTGAGATGAGGCAGAGCGTATACTCATCTATATCTATCAGTGGAGGTTTTTCCAGTGAGGCATAGGAGGATGGTCCTCCTCTATTTTCTAGAAGAGATTGGGGATTTTATATATTCTTTTATCATTTATTATATATTTTTTTATATTTTAAATTTTTCATATTTTTTATAATAAAATATCAATCAAATGTGTTTTTTCTGATGTGCAGACGCTCATTTTTTCATTCATTATATTCTTAAAATGCTTCAACAACAGTGACCTGTAGGGCACTGATGGAAAGGAGAGCTCCATGCAGACAGGAGTCTGGCCCGGCCTGCAGGGGGTAGGTACAAAAACATTACCCATGTGGGCGTTTATTTATTTGGTAATTTATCTAATGCAAAAATATGATTGGTTGAAAAACACTTGCAATTCACAGAGAACAGTGAAATGATGTGTTTTTCAACCAATCAGATTGAGCTGGAGCATAACCCGCCCATACCAATCAATACCAATCAATTAATTTATTCAACCAAATTGGTTGTTGATTGGATAGATTGCTAAGATTGACATTGTATTGTCCAATGCTGAATACGTCTGAAATCCAGCTCCATTGTCAGTAGGAAATGATGACCTCCACTTTGCTGTGACCACCTGACAGGCTAATAGATACATTTACAGACAGTACAGTAGCACCTATACTTTCCCCTTTCTTTTTTCCTATGTTTTTTATTATCAAGCAGTAAGTTAGCTCACAAGCCAGACAGTCGTTGCATCGTATTGCGCAAGCGCCCCAACACGACTTTCTGCAACGAGTTTAGAGAGGGCAGCGTGGTACACGGAGGCTCATGGAGGCTCAGAAGCAAACACTGGGATACTGCAACCTCATCGGCTGCACGCGCACCGGCTACAGACAGCATGGATATGCAACACGTTCTCACTCCGACCACGTAGCATATTGACGCTTTGTCCCGTCCCTTATGCGCCACTTGTTACTAACATGGTACCCTTGAGCGACCCATGAAACGACTTGGGCTTTCCGACTAAACTCAATGCAAACCCATAGAAGTCATCTTTGACGCTTATGGCAACTGCTCCCCCATCATCCTAACTGCTCCCCCATCATCCTAACTGCTCGCCCATTAGTCAACTGCTCGCCCATTAGCGTCTGGGGGGAGGTTAGGTTTAGGCGTGGGGGGTGGGAGAGGTTAGGTTTAGGGTCTGGGGGAGGTTAGGTTTAGGCATGGGGGTGGGAGAGGTTAGGGTTAGGGTTAGGGTCTGGGAGAGGTTAGTTCCTCCAGACCCTAATGGGGGAGCACTTGACTAACGGGGGAGCAGTTAGGCTAATGGGAGAGCAGTTAGGCTAATGGGGGAGCAGTTGCCATAAGCGTCAAAGATTACTTCCATGGGTTTGCATTGAGTTTAGTCGGAAAGCCCAAGTCGTTTCATGTGTCGCTCAAGGGTACCATGTTAGTAACAAGCGACGCACAAGGGACGGGACAAAGCGTCAATATGCTACGCGCTCGGAGTGAGAACGGGTTGGGATATGCTGTCTGCACTATATAATTATAGATATGCACTATAATTCCATGCCAGCCATAAGTAACACAATCTAAGCTAGTGTAGAAGTGAGTAACTAGGCTAATAATAACCATAACAGCAGAAATAATTGACAAAAATCTCAAAATAAATATACAGTATTTACTCTGGGAAATGAAATAATGAGAAAAGGAACAATTATTGATGGTTAAAACTGAATGACATCACAACAGTCTAATCCTAATGCTAATTTAAAATTAGATATTCCTCTAAATCTGTCTTCAAACTGCAAAAGAGAGAAAAAAAAATCCTCCCCTGCTCACCAGCCGCCACTGATATCTATCTAGCTAACATTAGATCAACTGTATCAATCAATGAGGGGGAACAAGGGGGTTAAACTCCTCTGGATAGTTTATCCACCTCTGCATTTACAGTATTTACCAATCGCACGTAGTGTTGGGTGAACAAACGTTAACGTTATACAGTGATTAACATTGTCATTCTTTCTTCAAGGGGTGGCCGTCCAGCACAGTGATGGGACACACAACAGAGGATCAAAGGATTTGTGAAAATGAATGCTATAATATTCTGCTCTCCTGAGATTATAACGCTAAGCTACATGTTACTGATGATGATGATCAGTTGTTTCAACATAGGATATTGCAATAACACACAAGCCAAATGCTGACAGATTTGCTTTGAACCAGTTGTAGCTAGTATCTGCCAGTGACCGGAGAATATTGTTATATTTGCTTGTTTTAATGCTTTTGTCAATAAATATTGCCAACAAAGATAGATCAGAGGCATGTTGGATAAAATGATCAGATGTGATATATTGTGTGTTTTTTATTGGACCTTGTGTCTGTCAATAAAGTGATGATGATGATAAAGATTGTTGATGTCGAGTGAACACGAACAACGAACCGAAGATTGGGCCAGAGGACATGATGACGGAGAAACAACCGACCAACAGCAGCCTGCTTCAAATCAACGAATGCTTTATATATTGAAATTAAATATTGTGATATCTGGTCGTTTGAAATCACTCTCTCTAGCTAGGCTAACTGGCTCATATTGTGTCATATTGTAACGTCTGAATCGACGTGTCATAACTTTATAATAGCATTGTTACGACCCGGTATAATAAGTGGCTTTTGAGCAGAGAAGCAGGCAAGGCAGTTGGCAGATGTAACAAAGAGTTTTAATGAAAGGTTCGGTGTGGCTGGTGGTAGAGGCTGGCAGGCCTGGTCAGAGCAGGAGTCCATCGGCTGTGGCATGCTGGTAGACAGGCAGGCAGGAGATCCTGGGCATGGAGATGAAGAGGTGGTTAGCACAAGCACGGAACAAAGGAGCAAGACTGAATGAGAACTTAGCAGGTTTACACGACTGACGTAGCATTGTCTATAATCCGGCGAAGACTGGATGTCTGGCTGGAGTATATATAGCCAGGCTGTAGGCTGATTGACATAGCCGGCAGCTGTGCAGGCGAGGCCTCCACTCCAGCACACCAGGGTCCAATCTCCTGTAATCAGGACCACATACACACACACACAAACACAAAAAGAGAGGGAAAGCCTAGGGGCCAGTTGAGACTGAGGGCGTGACAAGCATATCGTTACTGTATAGCCTGGATGACGTTAGCTAATGCTACCCAGCCTTCCAATGGCATATGCTGTCTTTAGCTTGTGGTAGTACAGTAATATTGTCTAGCTGGCTAGCTAGACAGACAAGTTTTTGAAATCAGGGTGACAAGATCCCTACTAATGCTAGCTTGTCTGCCTTTCTGTGTCACAGAGTATCTAGCTTGTTTACAGTATTTTAACAGACTATGCATTACATGCTACCATGCAACATCGATATAATTCAAACAATGGTTCCTTTCCCATACCATGTACCTGGACTGTACAGGATTACTGTGAAAAAAGTTACATTTGATTGTGTCAAGTGTTACACACGTGATCTTATGAGTTGACGATAAAGGATGTTTTCCAATAATCATGACACATTTAGATTGCCATATTTTTAACTGAGCTTGGCAGAATTACCTCAACACAATTGTGTATCAGCTTTGAATGTCCAATATATACAGAATTAAACAAACGACCAGCAGCACTCAAATGTGCAAAAACTTTATATTTATTCTGAAATGTGGTGATCTCATGTCACAGTATAACGTTATGCCCAAATGGTCTGCCCAGAAGGCAGCGTCAATTTACGGTATGGTAAGGAATTGTTTTTATTATGTTAAACCAACCATTGATCCAACTCACATGTTAAACCAACTCAATGATCTGCGTCCAATTGCTTTAACATCTGTAGTGATGAAATGTTTTGAAAAAATAATATCTAAACAGCTTTTGTTAGAGGTTTCACCTCACCTAGATCCAAACCAATTTGCCTACCGGGATAACAGAGGCGTTGAAGATGCACTACTGACTCTGACAAATAACATCTATGAGCATCTGGAACAGGCCCAGAGCCTAGTTAAAATTGTCTTTGTCGATTTCAGCAGTGCATTTAATACGATCCAACCCCACCTGTTGATGAGCATATTGGTGCATCTCGGAGTAAATCCCAAACTTATCTTATGGATTAATGACTTCCTGACAGACCGCAGCCAGCAGGTCAGATTCAACTCTGCCATCTCATCCTCTAAAATTATTAACACGTTCACTGCCAACGACGTGTAAACACGTTTTCAGAATCCAGCTGTTGACTGCCAACGACGTGTTAACACGTCGAACTGTTTTTTCAGTGGTTTCCACTAGGTGAGGCCCTTGGGCAATATGTGAATGTGGATCCGACCTCTCCCGCTGCCCCGGAAGTACTCTAACAAAGATTTCTATATAAGGAAGGCGGGCTCCTTTGATCAGCGTGGGTAGTAGGTAAGTTTGAGATACAGAGCGAGACAGAATTACATAGCGATTTATAGATAGAGAATTTCAGCAATTTAGCAATTTAGAGTCAGATTTAGAGCGAGTTGGGTAGCGTAGTTGATTTAGTTTGTTAGTTGTTAGTACAGTAGTAGTGTTTAATATAGTCTTTATAGTAGACTTTGTTTAGATAGATAGTTAGCGCGTAGTTACAGTTCATTGTAGTTAGCTTAGCCTTAGCGTCAGTTCATTTTAGTATTAGTATTTAGCGTTTATTCTAGTTCAGTTTGATCGAGTTGGTAGCCGGTAGATTAGCCTTATTTCAGTTCAGTTTGATCTAGTTGTAGCAGTAGTTGTTTTATTTCAGTTTAGTTTAGTTAGTATTTTCAGTTTTAGTTTAGTTGGGAGTGGGTGGTGTTTGTGTTTGTGCCATGCCGGCCAAACGCAAGCGGTCTTCGGCGGCTGCACGCAAGCGATCGGCGGATCAGAGATCACTGCTGGATTTCTTTTCCGTCCGAAACGAGCTTGTCCCGGAGACCGATTCCGAGGTCTCGGATGAGGAACGGGGTGAGCCCAGAGATGGGCGAAAATACATCATAAAGTATTTTGATACAAATTACAAATACTTGCTCAAAAAATGTATCACAATACAAATACAAAATACCTGTCTGAAAATGTATTTGAGATACAAATACGTATTTTGTATTTTGAAAATACATGAAAATACATTTTATAAAAACTTATAAAGAGCTGCAACGATTAGTCAATTCATAGATGAATTGCCAAATATTAAATTAATTGCCTATTTTGATGATCTATTAATCATTTAGAGACATTTCTTTAAGGAAAATGTCCTAATTCTCTGATTTCAGCTATTCAAAAGTGAAATTTTCTGGTTTCCTTAGACAGTAAATCCTCTCTTTAGTCCTCTGTCACAGTATGTGTACTCCATAACACACTGCAGTTCTTCCATTTTAGTTTTAGTTGTTTTTCAGTAGAACTAATTTCTCCTTCAGCTCAGCTGTTAATCACCTTCTGTGAGGGCTTTTGACTTAAAGGCAGCATTTCTGCATGTTACAGTAACCTCAAGTTTTGGAACTTTGACTATGTTTAGCCATAGATATCTGACATCATAACACAATATATAAATAACTGAAATAGGTAAAAGGCATAGTAGGTCCCCTTTAAACAACTTCACATTCACCACCATGTCAGTAACTTGTCGTCACAGTATTTATTTAACGTGCAAACATATTTATACAACTAGAAAAGGTTACATTTCAGGAATTGAATGCCCTGATGCACATCCTGTCTAAGGTTGTGAAATTGTGAATCGGTGAGAGGAACGATGAGAAACTGCATCTCAAACAAAAAAGGCCTTCCATGAAATTGGACTCTTGTTCAAATCCTTACATCCTTAAAATGACTTCCCCTCCTTCTGCTTCATAAACAAAATCCAAAACAACCTGGCTATCTAGAACATAATTACTAAAGAACAATCACTCACTGAATACAACTTTCCACTATCAGCAGTGGTAACACCATTCTAGTGTCAAAATCTGCACAGCCATCATTATGCACAGTGAAGCTCAGACATCCTTGTAGCAACAGAAAGACATTTTTGATTTTCATTAGGGTACTTTGGTGTTCAGTTATAGTTTTTCAGTATAACTAATTTCTCCATCTATTCAAATCAGGTTTATGACAGTTAGTTGTTTTTCAGTACAACTAATTTCTCCTATTCAAATCAGGTTTCAGTTTAGTTAGGTTTTTTTTCAGTACAACTTATTTCTCAATCTATTCATATCAGGTTTTAGTATAGTTCAGTTAGTTGTTTTTTTCCAGTACAACTTATTTCTTCAGCTATTCACATCAGGTTTCAGTTTAGTTCAGTTAGTTAGTTTTTCAATACAACTTCTTTCTCAATCTATTCTGAATCATATCAGCTTTCAGTTTAGTTCAGTTAGTTGTTTTTCAGTACAACTTATTTCTCTATCTATTCTGAATCATATCAGGTTTCAGTTTAGTTCAGTTAGTTGTTTTTTCAACTTATTTCTCCATCTATTGATATCAGGTTTCAGTTTAGTTGACTTAGTTGTTTTTAGTACAACTAATTTCTCCATCTTTTCACATCAGGTTTCAGTTCAGTTAGTTGTTTTTCAATACACCTTATTTCTCCATCTTTTCATATCAGGTTTCAGTTCAGTTTAGTTCACTTAGTTGTTTTTAGTACAACTCATTTCTCCTATTCAAATCAGGTTTCAGTTTAGTTCACTTAGTTGTTTTTAGTACAACTAATTTCTCCATCTTTAGTTTAAACCTGTGTCGATGTTTACATGTGTCAATTTGGGAATAAAAAGAAAAATGTATTTTATGTATTTGAAATACATAAAATACATATGAAAAACACTATTTTATGGTAATTATGTATTTCTATAATTTGCAGATGGAGCTGGAAGTGGGAAACGTCCCCAGCCTGCAGGTCCTCCTGAGTGGAGTGATGTTGACTGGGAGCCAACCCACATGGAAAGAATCTATATGTACCCTATATGTTTTAATATAGGGCCACATATAGTTTCCCCATATATGGTGCATACATAAAATTGGCCGTTTTCCTATATTATATGTACATATATGTACCTATATGTATAGGTACATATATGTACCTATATGTACATATAATATAGGAAATCGGCCAATTTTATGTATGCACCATATATGGGAAACCTATATGTACATATATGTAGGATTTTAAATAAATAAAAATAGCAGCGCACACGGGATTCGAACCCCGTTCTCCAAGGTTCAAGCCGTGCGCTCTAGTGCTGAGCTATACATTTTCTTGTACTAACCAGAGAGCCGGGCACATTATATACTCTCTCGCACACAACGTAGACCACAATTGTCAGCGATCGGGAAGTTATTTTATGTGATGCGTATGATCGTAACAGACTAAAATGATGTTGTGTGTGTGTGTGCATCTATAGTCTGTAGGCTGTACGGCTTCAGAGGTTAACTTCATTTAACACCAGAGACTCACAATAACATAGTGTGCCCAGAGCACCTCGTTCCGCACTTGGTGCAGACCGGTGCAGACTTGCTTTGGTCTAGTCAGTCACAGCTAGTAAGTACTTGCGCATGCTCGTTGCTGCAGGAACTGAATTCATTATTTTATAGTATTGCGCTAAACTATTAACCATAGTTGTGTCCTGGAAGCTTTTTGCTGGCACCACATAGCCTATAGTCCCATATTTATGATATTTCATGTGACATAAAATGCGTTGAAATGTAGTTTTCGTGTAGATCAGATTTCAACTCTCAGTTACACAATAAAAGACAATAAAATGCCAATTCACACACTATCAATATTGTCTCTATTCCAAACTACAACAAATGTTTTAACAATATGATGAACCAAATTGTGTTTTTTTACACGTTTACGTTGTAACCGCATTTTAGCCGGTTGAAAAGAGGGTGAAATTAGGTCTTAGACGTTCAAACCCAATATCACCCAGATTTAAACTAAAAATCAACGTTGAAAAAACGTTTTGTGCTCGCTGGGTATATATGGATTATGACACAGTGTATACAAACAGATTTGTAAATGACCTATATAGGAGGCATATACCTTGTATTGTGTACATATATGGCCTATATGTGGATATAAAGAAGTGAGACCTATAGGACCTGTATTATGAACATATAGGGCCTTTATGTGTATATAAAGAAGCTATATAGGAGACATATATGCCCTGTATGTGCACATATAGTACCTATATGTGGATATAAAGAAGCTATAGGAGACCTATATGCCCGGTATATGCACTTATATGCACCTGAATCTGGCCTATATGCAACCTATATGCGGCATAAATGTGGCCTATATGCGCATATATGCACCTAAATCTGGCCTATATGCAACCTATATGCGGCATATATATGGCCTATATGCTCCTATATGCGCATATATGCACCTAAATCTGGCCTATATGCAACCTATATGCGGCATATATATGGCCTATATGCTCCTATATGCGCATATATGCACCTAAATCTGGCCTATATGCAACCTATATGCGGCATATATATGGCCTATATGCTCCTATATGCGCATATATGCACCTAAATCTGGCCTATATGCAACCTATATGCGGCATATATATGGCCTATATGCTCATATATGCTGCATATAGGTTGCATATAGGTTGCATATAGTTGCATATATGTTCATATAGATTCTTTCCATGTGGGAACCCACATCCCATTCACAGCAGAACCGGGTCCTCATACTGGTGGTGCTCCTGCTCAACCAGTGGACTTTTTCCAGCTCTTCCTGGACGATGAGCTGCTCCAGGCCATTGTAGCACAAACTAATCTGTATGCCCATCAGTGCATCAGTCAGGTGAGCGAGGCTCTGCCACATTCAAGGCTTGGGAGGTGGAAGGACACTGATGTGGCAGAAATCAAGAGCTTCTTGGGACTATACTTCCTCACTGGGATCGTGAAGAAGCCTGAACTGTCCATGTACTGGACCAAAAATGAAGTGTATGCTACCCCCCACTTCAACAAAACCATGTCTCGCAACCGCTTTCAACTGCTAACCAGATTCCTCCATTTCTCTAACAATTTTGATGTTGATGGTGCAGACAGGTTGTACAAGGTCCGGCCAGTATTGAATGACCTGTTAGGAAAGTTCAGAGCCATGTTCACACCAGGTCAAGACATCAGTATTGATGAGGGGATGCTCCTGTGGCGTGGGCGGTTGGCCTTCAAGGTGTACAACCCACAGAAACCCATAAAGTATGGGATAAAATCATACATCCTCTGTGACTCCCAGACAGGTTACTGCTACAGCATGAAGCCCTACTGTGGTGAGCGGTCCTCCCTAGGCGAGACGGTGGAGTTCCTCCTCGGGGACTTGGCAGGGCAGGGGTACCATTTATACATGGACAGCTACTACAACTCTGTTGGAATGTGTGCACAGCTGCTGGAGTGTCAGACACATGTCTGTGGCACTCTGAGGAAGAACAGGGGCGAGCCACCTGCTACGAAGGTTACCAACCACACAGTGAAGATGGGGGAAACGGTCATGCGCCACAATGGTGGCACCATGGTTCTGGCCTGGCGCGACAAGCGAATCGTGAAAATGGTTTCCACTATGCACGACGACACGATGGAGACAGTGCAGGTCAGGCAGAAAGGCAGCAGAGAGAGGGTCCCACACGCAAAACCCAAGTGCGTTGTAGACTACAACATGTACATGAATGGGGTAGACCGATTGGACCAGAACATCGCATACTATCCCTTTGCCAGGAAGACATCCAGGTGGCCTTTCAAATTTGTCATGTACATGTTTCAGATGTCTTTTTATAACGCCTTTGTTCTGTACAAAGCTAAACACCCACAGAGAAAGTGTAAAACTTTGATGGCTTTCATCCTGAGTGTTATCTATGCATGGACCAAACCTGTGGTGGAGAGGAGGGGGGTGGGGGAGGAGGTGGGGGGTGGCGGGGAGGAGGTGGGGGAGGAGGTGGGGGGTGGGGGGGAGGGCAGCAGTGACCAACCTGCAACCATGCCCCGGGCACCATACCTGGACCCTCCAAGCAGGCTGGATGTCGATCTAGCGGGCCATGTAATGGCCAAGTATCCAGCCTCACGCAAACAAGCTCACCCAGCAAGGAGGTGTAGGGTTTGTACAAGGAATAATCTTAGACGCGAGACACGCTACTTTTGTGTTATATGTGAGGTCCCATTACACAGGGCTGGCTGATGAGGTGTACCACTCAGACAAGTTCTAAGCTCAGTGGCACTGAGTAGGCATGGGTCGTAAAAAAAAAAAAAAACCTGCCAGGGAGGTTTTGTTTTTGATGCTCTGTTTGATTGTTTGCTAGCTAGCAGGAATACATAAAAGCACCTGCCGATTTTCATGTAACTTTGTGGATGGGTGTAACATGGGCCAAGGAAGTACCCATTACATTTTGGAGCAGTTCTGGATTCGGTGTACGAGCCCAAACCGGTTTGATCACAAACCGAAAAAACCTATATAAAAAAAAAAAAGCTATAAAAAAAAAAAAAGCTGAGTGACCTGTGGTCTGCTCTTGTTTTGTATTTATTTTGACATTTATTTATTTTATTATTGTATTATTCCTCTATTATTGAAAACAACTATTGTTCAGATGTCTGATGTCTCACTGATGCCAAAAATAAATGGTTAAAGTGACTTTTCTGCCTGTTTGATTGAATTTCACAAAACTGCGATTATCTCAGCTTTCTGTCTCAGACGCTGAAACCATGCTGTACTCAACGGCTAATATCTACATAACTACTAACTCTACAAACTAACTCTTTTAGACAGAGAAAGTACACATTCTATTAGTACTTTTGAGATATTGTATGTTCACAAAGTCCAAGCAGAAAAGAATCCTCGGCTCTTGTAAAATGAGCCAGAATCCTCAAAAAACGGCTTGGCAGAAGCTACCTACAGCAAAAAAAAACGGCTGGCAGTCAATGTGTTAATACAGGGGCCCCTCAAGGATGTGTTCTGGCTTCAATCTTATTTATTTTATATACAAACAGCTGTCGGGCATCTGCTTTTTTTCACACTTTTTTTAAATATGCAGATGACACGGCGCTGGTAGGGTTTTTGAAACCAGATAACTCTTCTATGGAGAGTTTTAAAAATGAAATAGAAGGTTTTATGAAGTGGTGCTCTGACCACTTTCTAGAGGTCAATGTTAAGAAGACCAAAGAGATGGTCATAGACTTCAGTAAAAACAAGAAAGAAGTCCCGCCCTTCGTGATCAATAGCCAGTCACTTGAACGGGATCTCCACCTATAAATATCTGGGTGTTGAAATTGATGACTGCCTGAAGTTTAACGAATGCGCACGGAACAAATCCAAGAAACTACAACAGAGGTTGTTTTTTCTTAGGAAACTGAATCATTTTAGAGTAGACCGTCGCATTCTTCAGATGTTCTATAAAGCAGTGTTACAGAGTGTTACCTAATCTGCACCTTTGGTAACATGCGTGTCCAAGATCATGTCAAATTTCAGCGCTTGATCAAGACAGCAAGCAGGATCATTGGGGTTGATCAGGTGTCTGCAGCACAGCTGTATGACGACCTTATTAAAAAAAAGGCTGATCAGATCCTAGATGATCCTACCCACCCCCTCCACCTGAAATTCCTCAGGAGCAGCAGGTCAAACGGCAGAATTCTGCAAAGAAAAATCAGAACAACCAGGTACAGTAAATCTTTTGTGCCAATGGCAATCAGAGCGCTAAACAACAAATAATTGATCAAACTGTGTATATTGTTTGAACTGCACATACTGTATTGGATATTGTATGCCGCTGTGTAATTTCTAAAAGTCTCTGCACCTTTAATGTGCTCAATGCACTTCCAGAATGCACTTTGCACTTGCACTTGTAACTTTTAAACCTATGTAGGACATTGTTGTAGTTTTATATTTTTGATATTGCGTGCGTGTGTATGTGTGTGGCTATGTGTATGTGTATATGTTGTGTACAGTGTGTACACGACATGTACTGCAACAGACGTGTATGACTACCACCTGAGTTTCCCCTTGTGGGATAATAAAGTTGACCTTGTACTTGTACCTTGTACCTTGTATTTATCTTCCATAATGCATGGAATCATAATCACAATGCTATGAAGACATTAGCTGATCACCACAGAGCTGCACAGACCAGTTTATCAGATAATTTCGCTGTAAAATGTATCCAGGTGATCAGCTCTGAAGCCCCGGCTTGTATGGTCGCTGCCTGTCCGCTAAAATCCGATTTCAATATAGGTGTTATTTTGATAAACTAACCTCAAAACGGGAATCTACTGTTATGTGTGTCTACTAACATCATTAAAAGATCATAAAGATAACACTGTTTCTGGTAGTTTACTTTTAATCTATGGCTACATTGCTAGGCTAGCTAGCCTGCCTTGGCAACTGGTTGTGCTGTGGTTGGGATCATCTGGTTTGCTGTGGCTGGTGTCAATCAAGGAAACCGCACCCCAAAATATAGTCTTTTTTATCGCTTCTTTGACTCTAAATGGGACCATAATTTAGAAAACGGAGCCCATGAGAGCATGAAAAAGTCTTGAAATTGTTGATTCAGACAATAAACTAATTCGAAAAATGTTTATTTAAGACACAGACAGAGAGAGAAGTCGGCTCATTTTTCCATTGAGGCCAATGTACGTGATGTCACTTCCGGACCGTGACGTGCGCATTTAAATAAGCAATTTGATACTTCCCAATCTTTGCAGAGCAAGAATTCTGTGCAAAAAGAATTAAACGCTGCGTCTCAAATAGACGCCAGGTCTTTTTTTTGTTTTTCTTTTTGTAAATAAACGCTCGGGCGTTTATTTGATGTTTTACGGTATATTAACATTCATGGGCTAGCAACGTCTGACCATGTAGGCAGCCATGTTGCCTGCTGGGAATTTTCTTCTAGTCATGAAGATTGATTGACAGCTGTCATGTCTTGATATTGGCTGAGTTTCCCAACAAAGAAGCTTCTTAAGAGTTAAGAAGCTTTTTAAGGAGTTAAGAAGGCTCCAAAGAAGTGTTTCCCAAACGCCTTCTTAACAGAAGAGAGAGAGAGAGAGAGAGAGGAAAAAAAAGCTCTTAACTCATTGAGTGCCAATGACGACAATCGTTGTCAATTCAAATAGTAACGTAGAGTGCCAATGACGACGATTGTCGTCAATTGCATTTTTTGACGGTGGGACG